>NW_026973111.1:0-66363 GCF_036711695.1 Zophobas morio | reverse complement strand
ACGTTGAAATATAGTTCAAATTCAATAAAAATCGACAAAAATACAGTTTCTAGCTAAAATTTGATGGTTTCGTTGCACTTTCCGAGCCCGTTGGGTATCTGAGTGGCTTAAAAGTACAAGAAAACACTTCAAAAGTGACGTTTCTGAAGAATTTTAACAGTTTTCTTGTATCTACGAACGCCAGAATGCATAAAATTGACCTAAACGTCTCCTTTTCCTATTCTGAGTCGATTCTGCATGCTTTAAGTGTGTTTGGTGGCTCAGAACCATCAAAAAACGTTGAAATATAGTTCAAATTCAATAAAAATCGACAAAAATACAGTTTCTAGCTAAAATTTGATGGTTTCGTTGCACTTTCCGAGCCCGTAGGGTATCTGAGTGGCTTAAAAGTACAAGAAAACACTTCAAAAGTGACGTTTCTGAAGAATTTTAACAGTTTTCTTGTATCTACGAACGCCAGAATGCATAAAATTGACCTAAACGTCTCCTTTTCCTATTCTGAGTCGATTCTGCATGCTTTAAGTGTTTGGTGGCTCAGAACCATCAAAAAACGTTGAAATATAGTTCAAATTCAATAAAAATCGACAAAAATACAGTTTCTAGCTAAAATTTGATGGTTTCGTTGCACTTTCCGAGCCCGTGGGGTATCTGAGTGGCTTAAAAGTACAAGAAAACACTTCAAAAGTGACGTTTCTGAAGAATTTTAACAGTTTTCTTGTATCTACGAACGCCAGAATGCATAAAATTGACCTAAACGTCTCCTTTTCCTATTTTGAGTCGATTCTGCATGCTTTAAGTGTGTTTGGTGGCTCAGAACCATCAAAAAACGTTGAAATATAGTTCAAATTCAATAAAAATCGACAAAAATACAGTTTCTAGCTAAAATTTGATGGTTTCGTTGCACTTTCCGAGCCCGTAGGGTATCTGAGTGGCTTAAAAGTACAAGAAAACACTTCAAAAGTGACGTTTCTGAAGAATTTTAACAGTTTTCTTGTATCTACGAACGCCAGAATGCATAAAATTGACCTAAACGTCTCCTTTTCCTATTCTGAGTCGATTCTGCATGCTTTAAGTGTGTTTCGTGGCCCAGAACCATCAAAAAACGTTGAAATATAGTTCAGATTCATTAAAAATCGACAAAAATACAGTTTCTAGCTAAAATTTGATGGTTTCGTTGCACTTTCCGAGCCCGTAGGGTATCTGAGTGGCTTAAAAGTACAAGAAGACACTTCAAAAGTGACGTTTCTGAAGAATTTTAACAGTTTTCTTGTATCTACGAACGCCAGAATGCATAAAATTGACCTAAACGTCTCCTTTTCCTATTCTGAGTCGATTCTGCATGCTTTAAGTGTGTTTGGTGGCTCAGAACCATCAAAAAACGTTGAAATATAGTTCAAATTCAATAAAAATCGACAAAAATACAGTTTCTAGCTAAAATTTGATGGTTTCGTTGCACTTTCCGAGCCCGTTGGGTATCTGAGTGGCTTAAAAGTACAAGAAAACACTTCAAAAGTGACGTTTCTGAAGAATTTTAACAGTTTTCTTGTATCTACGAACGCCAGAATGCATAAAATTGACCTAAACGTCTCCTTTTCCTATTCTGAGTCGATTCTGCATGCCTTAAGTGTGTTTGGTGGCTCAGAACCATCAAAAAACGTTGAAATATAGTTCAAATTCAATAAAAATCGACAAAAATACAGTTTCTAGCTAAAATTTGATGGTTTCGTTGCACTTTCCGAGCCCGTAGGGTATCTGAGTGGCTTAAAAGTACAAGAAAACACTTCAAAAGTGACGTTTCTGAAGAATTTTAACAGTTTTCTTGTATCTACGAACGCCAGAATGCATAAAATTGACCAAAACGTCTCCTTTTCCTATTCTGAGTCGATTCTGCATGCTTTAAGTGTGTTTGGTGGCTCAGAACCATCAAAAAACGTTGAAATGTAGGTCAAATTCAATAAAAATCGACAAAAATACAGTTTCTAGCTAAAATTTGATGGTTTCGTTGCACTTTCCGAGCCCGTTGGGTATCTGAGTGGCTTAAAAGTACAAGAAAACACTTCAAAAGTGACGTTTCTGAAGAATTTTAACAGTTTTCTTGTATCTACGAACGCCAGAATGCATAAAATTGACCTAAATTGACCTAAACTTCTCCTTTTCCTATTCTGAGTCGATTCTGCATGCTTTAAGTGTGTTTGGTGGCTCAGAACCATGAAAAAACGTTGAAATATAGTTCAAATTCAATAAAAATCGACAAAAATACAGTTTCTAGCTAAAATTTGATGGTTTCGTTGCACTTTCCGAGCCCGTAGGGTATCTGAGTGGCTTAAAAGTACAAGAAAACACTTCAAAAGTGACTTTCTGAAGAATTTTAACAGTTTTCTTGTATCTACGAACGCCAGAATGCATAAAATTGACCTAAACGTCTCCTTTTCCTATTCTGAGTCGATTCTGCATGCTTTAAGTGTGTTTGGTGGCTCAGAACCATCAAAAAACGTTGAAATATAGTTCAAATTCAATAAAAATCGACAAAAATACAGTTTCTAGCTAAAATTTGATGGTTTCGTTGCACTTTCCGAGCCCGTAGGGTATCTGAGTGGCTTAAAAGTACAAGAGAACACTTCAAAAGTGACGTTTCTGAAGAATTTTAACAGTTTTCTTGTATCTACGAACGCCAGAATGCATAAAATTGACCTAAACGTCTCCTTTTCCTATTCTGAGTCGATTCTGCATGCTTTAAATGTGTTTGGTGGCTCAGAACCATCAAAAAACGTTGAAATATAGTTCAAATTCAATAAAAATCGACAAAAATACAGTTTCTAGCTAAAATTTGATGGTTTCGTTGCACTTTCCGAGCCCGTAGGGTATCTGAGTGGCTTAAAAGTACAAGAAAACACTTCAAAAGTGACGTTTCTGAAGAATTTTAACAGTTTTCTTGTATCTACGAACGCCAGAATGCATAAAATTGACCTAAACGTCTCCTTTTCCTATTCTGAGTCGATTCTGCATGCTTTAAGTGTGTTTGGTGGCTCAGAACCATCAAAAAACGTTGAAATATAGTTCAAATTCAATAAAAATCGACAAAAATACAGTTTCTAGCTAAAATTTGATGGTTTCGTTGCACTTTCCGAGCCCGTAGGGTATCTGAGTGGCTTAAAAGTACAAGAAAACACTTCAAAAGTGACGTTTCTGAAGAATTTTAACAGTTTTCTTGTATCTAAGAACGCCAGAATGCATAAAATTGACCTAAACGTCTGCTTTTCCTATTCTGAGTCGATTCTGCATGCTTTAAATGTGTTTGGTGGCTCAGAACCATCAAAGCATTCTGGCGTTCGTGGATACAAGAAAACTGTTAAAATTCTTCAGAAACGTCACTTTTGAAGTGTTTTCTTGTACTTTTAAGCCACTCAGATACCCTACGGGCTCGGAAAGTGCAACGAAACCATCAAATTTTAGCTAGAAACTGTATTTTTGTCGATTTTTATTGAATTTGAACTATATTTCAACGTTTTTTGATGGTTCTGAGCCACCAAACACACTTAAAGCATGCAGAATCGACTCAGAATAGGAAAAGGAGACGTTTAGGTCAATTTTATGCATTCTGGCGTTCGTAGATACAAGAAAACTGTTAAAATTTTTCAGAAACGTCACTTTTGAAGTGTTTTCTTGTACTTTTAAGCCACTCAGATACCCTACGGGCTCGGAAAGTGCAACGAAACCATCAAATTTTAGCTAGAAACTGTATTTTTGTCGATTTTTATTGAATTTGAACTATATTTCAACGTTTTTTGATGGTTCTGAGCCACCAAACACACTTAAAGCATGCAGAATCGACTCAGAATAGGAAAAGGAGACGTTTAGGTCAATTTTATGCATTCTGGCGTTCGTAGATACAAGAAAACTGTTAAAATTCTTCAGAAACGTCACTTTTGAAGTGTTTTCTTGTACTTTTAAGCCACTCAGATACCCTACGGGCTCGGAAAGTGCAACGAAACCATCAAATTTTAGCTAGAAACTGTATTTTTGTCGATTTTTATTGAATTTGAACTATATTTCAACGTTTTTTGATGGTTCTGAGCCACCAAACACACTTAAAGCATGCAGAATCGACTCAGAATAGGAAAAGGAGACGTTTAGGTCAATTTTATGCATTCTGGCGTTCGTAGATACAAGAAAACTGTTAAAATTCTTCAGAAACGTCACTTTTGAAGTGTTTTCTTGTACTTTTAAGCCACTCAGATACCCTACGGGCTCGGAAAGTGCAACGAAACCATCAAATTTTAGCTAGAAACTGTATTTTTGTCGATTTTTATTGAATTTGAACTATATTTCAACGTTTTTTGATGGTTCTGAGCCACCAAACACACTTAAAGCATGCAGAATCGACTCAGAATAGGAAAAGGAGACGTTTAGGTCAATTTTATGCATTCTGGCGTTCGTAGATACAAGAAAACTGTTAAAATTCTTCAGAAACGTCACTTTTGAAGTGTTTTCTTGTACTTTTAAGCCACTCAGATACCCTACGGGCTCGGAAAGTGCAACGAAACCATCAAATTTTAGCTAGAAACTGTATTTTTGTCGATTTTTATTGAATTTGAACTATATTTCAACGTTTTTTGATGGTTCTGAGCCACCAAACACACTTAAAGCATGCAGAATCGACTCAGAATAGGAAAAGGAGACGTTTAGGTCAATTTTATGCATTCTGGCGTTCGTAGATACAAGAAAACTGTTAAAATTCTTCAGAAACCTCACTTTTGAAGTGTTTTCTTGTACTTTTAAGCCACTCAGATACCCTACGGGCTCGGAAAGTGCAACGAAACCATCAAATTTTAGCTAGAAACTGTATTTTTGTCGATTTTTATTGAATTTGAACTATATTTCAACGTTTTTTGATGGTTCTGAGCCACCAAACACACTTAAAGCATGCAGAATCGACTCAGAATAGGAAAAGGAGACGTTTAGGTCAATTTTATGCATTCTGGCGTTCGTAGATACAAGAAAACTGTTAAAATTCTTCAGAAACGTCACTTTTGAAGTGTTTTCTTGTACTTTTAAGCCACTCAGATACCCTACGGGCTCGGAAAGTGCAACGAAACCATCAAATTTTAGCTAGAAACTGTATTTTTGTCGATTTTTATTGAATTTGAACTATATTTCAACGTTTTTGATGGTTCTGAGCCACCAAACACACTTAAAGCATGCAGAATCGACTCAGAATAGGAAAAGGAGACGTTTAGGTCAATTTTATGCATTCTGGCGTTCGTAGATACAAGAAAACTGTTAAAATTCTTCAGAAACGTCTCTTTTGAAGTGTTTTCTTGTACTTTTAAGCCACTCAGATACCCTACGGGCTCGGAAAGTGCAACGAAACCATCAAATTTTAGCTAGAAACTGTATTTTTGTCGATTTTTATTGAATTTGAACTATATTTCAACGTTTTTTGATGGTTCTGAGCCACCAAGCACACTTAAAGCATGCAGAATCGACTCAGAATAGGAAAAGGAGACGTTTAGGTCAATTTTATGCATTCTGGCGTTCGTAGATACAAGAAAACTGTTAAAATTCTTCAGAAACGTCACTTTTGAAGTGTTTTCTTGTACTTTTAAGCCACTCAGATACCCTACGGGCTCGGAAAGTGCAACGAAACCATCAAATTTTAGCTAGAAACTGTATTTTTGTCGATTTTTATTGAATTTGAACTATATTTTAACGTCTTTTGATGGTTCTGAGCCACCAAACACACTTAAAGCACGCAGAATCGACTCAGAATAGGAAAAGGAGACGTTTAGGTCAATTTTATGCATTCTGGCGTTCGTAGATACAAGAAAACTGTTAAAATTCTTCAGGAACGTCACTTTTGAAGTGTTTTCTTGTACTTTTAAGCCACTCAGATACCCTACGGGCTCGGAAAGTGCAACGAAACCATCAAATTTTAGCTAGAAACTGTATTTTTGTCGATTTTTATTGAATTTGAACTATATTTCAACGTTTTTTGATGGTTCTGAGCCACCAAACACACTTAAAGCATGCAGAATCGACTCAGAATAGGAAAAGGAGACGTTTAGGTCAATTTTATGCATTCTGGCGTTCGTAGATACAAGAAAACTGTTAAAATTCTTCAGAAACGTCACTTTTGAAGTGTTTTCTTGTACTTTTAAGCCACTCAGATACCCTACGGGCTCGGAAAGTGCAACGAAACCATCAAATTTTAGCTAGAAACTGTATTTTTGTCGATTTTTATTGAATTTGAACTATATTTCAACGTTTTTTGATGGTTCTGAGCCACCAAACACACTTAAAGCATGCAGAGTCGACTCAGAATAGGAAAAGGAGACGTTTGGGTCAATTTTATGCATTCTGGCGTTCGTAGATACAAGAAAACTGTTAAAATTCTTCAGAAACGTCACTTTTGAAGTGTTTTCTTGTACTTTTAAGCCACTCAGATACCCTACGGGCTCGGAAAGTGCAACGAAACCATCAAATTTTAGCTAGAAACTGTATTTTTGTCGATTTTTATTGAATTTGAACTATATTTCAACGTTTTTTGATGGTTCTGAGCCACCAAACACACTTAAAGCATGCAGAATCGACTCAGAATAGGAAAAGGAGACGTTTAGGTCAATTTTATGCATTCTGGCGTTCGTAGATACAAGAAAACTGTTAAAATTCTTCAGAAACGTCACTTTTGAAGTGTTTTCTTGTACTTTTAAGCCACTCAGATACCCTACGGGCTCGGAAAGTGCAACGAAACCATCAAATTTTAGCTAGAAACTGTATTTTTGTCGATTTTTATTGAATTTGAATTATATTTCAACATTTTTTTATGGTTCTGAGCCACCAAACACACTTAAAGCATGCAGAATCGACTCAGAATGGGAAAAGGAGACGTTTAGGTCAATTTTATGCATTCTGGCGTTCGTAGATACAAGAAAACTGTTAAAATTCTTCAGAAACGTCACTTTTGAAGTGTTTTCTTGTACTTTTAAGCCACTCAGATACCCTACGGGCTCGGAAAGTGCAACGAAACCATCAAATTTTAGCTAGAAACTGTATTTTTGTCGATTTTTATTGAATTTGAACTATATTTCAACGTTTTTTGATGGTTCTGAGCCACCAAACACACTTAAAGCATGCAGAATCGACTCAGAATAGGAAAAGGAGACGTTTAGGTCAATTTTATGCATTCTGGCGTTCGTAGATACAAGAAAACTGTTAAAATTCTTCAGAAACGTCACTTTTGAAGTGTTTTCTTGTACTTTTAAGCCACTCAGATACCCTACGGGCTCGGAAAGTGCAACGAAACCATCAAATTTTAGCTACAAACTGTATTTTTGTCGATTTTTATTGAATTTGAACTATATTTCAACGTTTTTTGATGGTTCTGAGCCACCAAACACACTTAAAGCATGCAGAATCGACTCAGAATAGGAAAAGGAGACGTTTAGGTCAATTTTATGCATTCTGGCGTTCGTAGATACAAGAAAACTGTTAAAATTCTTCAGAAACGTCACTTTTGAAGTGTTTTCTTGTACTTTTAAGCCACTCAGATACCCTACGGGCTCGGAAAGTGCAACGAAACCATCAAATTTTAGCTAGAAACTGTATTTTTGTCGATTTTTATTGAATTTGAACTATATTTCAACGTTTTTTGATGGTTCTGAGCCACCAAACACACTTAAAGCATGCAGAATCGACTCAGAATAGGAAAAGGAGACGTTTAGGTCAATTTTATGCATTCTGGCGTTCGTAGATACAAGAAAACTGTTAAAATTCTTCAGAAACGTCACTTTTGAAGTGTTTTCTTGTACTTGTAAGCCACTCAGATACCCTACGGGCTCGGAAAGTGCAACGAAACCATCAAATTTTAGCTAGAAACTGTATTTTTGTCGATTTTTATTGAATTTGAACTATATTTCAACGTTTTTTGATGGTTCTGAGCCACCAAACACACTTAAAGCATGCAGAATCGACTCAGAATAGGAAAAGGAGACGTTTAGGTCAATTTTATGCATTCTGGCGTTCGTAGATACAAGAAAACTGTTAAAATTCTTCAGAAACGTCACTTTTGAAGTGTTTTCTTGTACTTTTAAGCCACTCAGATACCCTACGGGCTTGGAAAGTGCAACGAAACCATCAAATTTTAGCTAGAAACTGTATTTTTGTCGATTTTTATTGAATTTGAATTATATTTCAACGTTTTTTGATGGTTCTGAGCCACCAAACACACTTAAAGCATGCAGAATCGACTCAGAATAGGAAAAGGAGACGTTTAGGTCAATTTTATGCATTCTGGCGTTCGTAGATACAAGAAAACTGTTAAAATTCTTCAGAAACGTCACTTTTGAAGTGTTTTCTTGTACTTTTAAGCCACTCAGATACCCTACGGGCTCGGAAAGTGCAACGAAACCATCAAATTTTAGCTAGAAACTGTATTTTTGTCGATTTTTATTGAATTTGAACTATATTTCAACGTTTTTTTGATGGTTCTGAGCCACCAAACACACTTAAAGCATGCAGAATCGACTCAGAATAGGAAAAGGAGACGTTTAGGTCAATTTTATGCATTCTGGCGTTCGTAGATACAAGAAAACTGTTAAAATTCTTCAGAAACGTCACTTTTGAAGTGTTTTCTTGTACTTTTAAGCCACTCAGATACCCTACGGGCTCGGAAAGTGCAACGAAACCATCAAATTTTAGCTAGAAACTGTATTTTTGTCGATTTTTATTGAATTTGAACTATATTTCAACGTTTTTTGATGGTTCTGAGCCACCAAACACACTTAAAGCATGCAGAATCGACTCAGAATAGGAAAAGGAGACGTTTAGGTCAATTTTATGCATTCTGGCGTTCGTAGATACAAGAAAACTGTTAAAATTCTTCAGAAACGTCACTTTTGAAGTGTTTTCTTGTACTTTTAAGCCACTCAGATACCCTACGGGCTCGGAAAGTGCAACGAAACCATCAAATTTTAGCTAGAAACTGTATTTTTGTCGATTTTTATTGAATTTGAACTATATTTCAACGTTTTTTGATGGTTCTGAGCCACCAAACACACTTAAAGCATGCAGAATCGACTCAGAATAGGAAAAGGAGACGTTTAGGTCAATTTTATGCATTCTGGCGTTCGTAGATACAAGAAAACTGTTAAAATTCTTCAGAAACGTCACTTTTGAAGTGTTTTCTTGTACTTTTAAGCCACTCAGATACCCTACGGGCTCGGAAAGTGCAACGAAACCATCAAATTTTAGCTAGAAACTGTATTTTTGTCGATTTTTATTGAATTTGAACTATATTTCAACGTTTTTTGATGGTTCTGAGCCACCAAACACACTTAAAGCATGCAGAATCGACTCAGAATAGGAAAAGGAGACGTTTAGGTCAATTTTATGCATTCTGGCGTTCGTAGATACAAGAAAACTGTTAAAATTCTTCAGAAACGTCACTTTTGAAGTGTTTTCTTGTACTTTTAAGCCACTCAGATACCCTACGGGCTCGGAAAGTGCAACGAAACCATCAAATTTTAGCTAGAAACTGTATTTTTGTCGATTTTTATTGAATTTGAACTATATTTCAACGTTTTTTGATGGTTCTGAGCCACCAAACACACTTAAAGCATGCAGAATCGACTCAGAATAGGAAAAGGAGACGTTTAGGTCAATTTTATGCATTCTGGCGTTCGTAGATACAAGAAAATTGTTAAAATTCTTCAGAAACGTCACTTTTGAAGTGTTTTCTTGTACTTTTAAGCCACTCAGATAACCTACGGGCTCGGAAAGTGCAACGAAACCATCAAATTTTAGCTAGAAACTGTATTTTTGTCGATTTTTATTGAATTTGAACTATATTTCAACGTTTTTTGATGGTTCTGAGCCACCAAACACACTTAAAGCATGCAGAATTGACTCAGAATAGGAAAAGGAGACGTTTAGGTCAATTTTATGCATTCTGGCGTTCGTAGATACAAGAAAACTGTTAAAATTCTTCAGAAACGTCACTTTTGAAGTGTTTTCTTGTACTTTTAAGCCACTCAGATACCCTACGGGCTCGGAAAGTGCAACGAAACCATCAAATTTTAGCTAGAAACTGTATTTTTGTCGATTTTTATTGAATTTGAACTATATTTCAACGTTTTTTGATGGTTCTGAGCCACCAAACACACTTAAAGCATGCAGAATCGACTCAGAATAGGAAAAGGAGACGTTTAGGTCAATTTTATGCATTCTGGCGTTCGTAGCAGTGGCGGCTCGTCAGGGGGGGCCAGTTAGGCCAGGCCGAGTCTGTCACCGAACTTGTCAATTTGCGATATTCATTTTTATTTTAAACGCAAGAATATAATTTAAAGCTATTTTGAAATCACCTGATTTTACTGTTGTTATTATTTTTTTAATTACAAAAAGCGTTATCTAATTTATTCACTTTCGTTCGGAAGCACAAATCGTGCCGGGAAGTTTAAATATTTTTACTGCGAGGAGCAGCAGCTGAGGCCGGCCGACTACAAGAATAAACGTCGAATAATGTCATATCTGCTATCGCTCTCTGTTTAGCGGAATTAAAGAGAAATAGCTATAAAGACTGATACGTGTCTGATACCCTCTGATTAACGCGCCTGCAGCAGTGATTGGTCAAATGTCTGCTAAAATCGGCCGGCCTTTTGGCAGTACATCAAGTTGTTATAGCGCTATCACCTTCTGTTTGTATAAGTTAGAAGGCAATAGCGATGAAACCGTACAATATTACGTTTCATCACTCCACTTCTGCCGTGCACTTTTCCATGCGGTTCCCCACTACCAGCACCGGCCGGCCGCTGTCTGTATATTGTGAATTTCTGCAGTCTTCACGTGGATGAAATTGGTTTAGGTTTGTTTCTAATTTCAGTAACAATGACAACAGTTAGTAAGAGAATTAGTAACTGATTTAAATTTTGATGCTGTTACACATCTATTAAATAATGACTTTCGACTTTTAACATACGATGATTAATTCCTGGGATATAAAAGAAATGACCCGTTCGGAGCCGCCCATGCAACATTTAATCGAAGCACGGAGCAATAATAACGTCAGCTCCGGTGCAATAGCATATTAATAATTAATAATTAATACAGCATGGTATGAAAATTATGAATGGCTGACGGGGAGCAAGTCAAAAAACAAACTATTTTGTTGATATTGTTTAATTTTTGAATATGATGTTGACAATAAATTCAAAAAAACTTCAGAAAAAGAGTTTTGCCTCTGGTCGTCTGGTACGATTGACATATTGAGTTACCGTGCTCTTTTGCCATCTTCCTAATTTCTCAACCCTGCTCCTGATGATACTACTTACGAAAATGTAGAAGCCTCCGAAATTATTTCTGTCTTTAATTTTAATCATATACCTACCATCCACATCAGCATATGTTGAACGCAGTTTTTCAGCTTTAAAGCGAATTACAAATTTTACTAGAAACTCCATTAATCAAAATCGATTATCCAAATTATTCGTTTTAGCAATAGAAAAAGAAGTGCTTACAAACTTAACGGAAGATCAAAAGTTCTATAATCAAGTAATTGACCACTTTGCCAATACAAAACAAAGACGCATTGAATTGGTTTATAAAAATTTCTAATTTACTTTTTTAATTTTGTTTTTTACTAATAAATAGTTGTTGACGTTTCATGTTATATTTTTTGTTAGAATGTGTTACTTTATAACTTGAATGTTATTTTCATTTTTATTTGAGTTTATTGTCGTTATTTTATTATTATAGATGGCTTATATTGTATAAGTATATGCTTTACTTTATACCTATTTGAAGAATATTTTTTATTTTGTTTTACCAAGTTGTTAGGACTATATGAATTAACACCATACAGGAAGCAAATTATAGATAATGACTGACTTGAGGTCCCTGGTTCTTGTATTCTATGTCTTAAAACTTTGGGTTACTCACTGCTGGCCGACCCAACCAAAATAGTCACGAGCCGCCACTGGTTCGTAGATACAAGAAAACTGTTAAAATTCTTCAGAAACGTCACTTTTGAAGTGTTTTCTTGTACTTTTAAGCCACTCAGATACCCTACGGGCTCGGAAAGTGCAACGAAACCATCAAATTTTAGCTAGAAACTGTATTTTTGTCGATTTTTATTGAATTTGAACTATATTTCAACGCTTTTTGATGGTTCTGAGCCACCAAACACACTTAAAGCATGCAGAATCGACTCAGAATAGGAAAAGGAGACGTTTAGGTCAATTTTATGCATTCTGGCGTTCGTAGATACAAGAAAACTGTTAAAATTCTTCAGAAACGTCACTTTTGAAGTGTTTTCTTGTACTTTTAAGCCACTCAGATACCCTACGGGCTCGGAAAGTGCAACGAAACCATCAAATTTTAGCTAGAAACTGTATTTTTGTCGATTTTTATTGAATTTGAACTATATTTCAACGTTTTTTGATGGTTCTGAGCCACCAAACACACTTAAAGCATGCAGAATCGACTCAGAATTGGAAAAGGAGACGTTTAGGTCAATTTTATGCATTCTGGCGTTCGTAGATACAAGAAAACTGTTAAAATTCTTCAGAAACGTCACTTTTGAAGTGTTTTCTTGTACTTTTAAGCCACTCAGATACCCTACGGGCTCGGAAAGTGCAACGAAACCATCAAATTTTAGCTAGAAACTGTATTTTTGTCGATTTTTATTGAATTTGAACTATATTTCAACGTTTTTTGATGGTTCTGAGCCACCAAACACACTTAAAGCATGCAGAATCGACTCAGAATAGGAAAAGGAGACGTTTAGGTCAATTTTATGCATTCTGGCGTTTGTAGATACAAGAAAACTGTTAAAATTCTTCAGAAACGTCACTTTTGAAGTGTTTTCTTGTACTTTTAAGCCACTCAGATACCCTACGGGCTCGGAAAGTGCAACGAAACCATAAAATTTTAGCTAGAAACTGTATTTTTGTCGATTTTTATTGAATTTGAACCATATTTCAACGTTTTTTGATGGTTCTGAGCCACCAAACACACTTAAAGCATGCAGAATCGACTCAGAATAGGAAAAGGAGACGTTTAGGTCAATTTTATGCATTCTGGCGTTCGTGGATACAAGAAAACTGTTAAAATTCTTCAGAAACGTCACTTTTGAAGTGTTTTCTTGTACTTTTAAGCCACTCAGATACCCTACGGGCTCGGAAAGTGCAACGAAACCATCAAATTTTAGCTAGAAACTGTATTTTTGTCGATTTTTATTGAATTTGAACTATATTTCAACGTTTTTTGATGGTTCTGAGCCACCAAACACACTTAAAGCATGCAGAATCGACTCAGAATAGGAAAAGGAGACGTTTAGGTCAATTTTATGCATTCTGGCGTTCGTAGATACAAGAAAGCTGTTAAAATTCTTCAGAAACGTCACTTTTGAAGTGTTTTCTTGTACTTTTAAGCCACTCAGATACCCTACGGGCTCGGAAAGTGCAACGAAACCATCAAATTTTAGCTAGAAACTGTATTTTTGTCGATTTTTATTGAATTTGAACTATATTTCAACGTTTTTTGATGGTTCTGAGCCACCAAACACACTTAAAGCATGCAGAATCGACTCAGAATAGGAAAAGGAGACGTTTAGGTCAATTTTATGCATTCTGGCGTTCGTAGATACAAGAAAACTGTTAAAATTCTTCAGAAACGTCACTTTTGAAGTGTTTTCTTGTACTTTTAAGCCACTCAGATACCCTACGGGCCCGGAAAGTGCAACGAAACCATCAAATTTTAACTAGAAACTGTATTTTTGTCGATTTTTATTGAATTTGAACTATATTTCAACGTTTTTTGATGGTTCTGAGCCACCAAACACACTTAAAGCATGCAGAATCGACTCAGAATAGGAAAAGGAGACGTTTAGGTCAATTTTATGCATTCTGGCGTTCGTAGATACAAGAAAGCTGTTAAAATTCTTCAGAAACGTCACTTTTGAAGTGTTTTCTTGTACTTTTAAGCCACTCAGATACCCAACGGGCTCGGAAAGTGCAACGAAACCATCAAATTTTAGCTAGAAACTGTATTTTTGTCGATTTTTATTGAATTTGAACTATATTTCAACGTTTTTTGATGGTTCTGAGCCACCAAACACACTTAAAGCATGCAGAATCGACTCAGAATAGGAAAAGGAGACGTTTAGGTCAATTTTATGCATTCTGGCGTTCGTAGATACAAGAAAACTGTTAAAATTCTTCAGAAACGTCACTTTTGAAGTGTTTTCTTGTACTTTTAAGCCACTCAGATACCCTACGGGCTCGGAAAGTGCAACGAAACCATCAAATTTTAGCTAGAAACTGTATTTTTGTCGATTTTTATTGAATTTGAACTATATTTCAACGTTTTTTGATGGTTCTGAGCCACCAAACACACTTAAAGCATGCAGAATCGACTCAGAATAGGAAAAGGAGACGTTTAGGTCAATTTTATGCATTCTGGCGTTCGTAGATACAAGAAAACTGTTAAAATTCTTCAGAAACGTCACTTTTGAAGTGTTTTCTTGTACTTTTAAGCCACTCAGATACCCTACGGGCTCGGAAAGTGCAACGAAACCATCAAATTTTAGCTAGAAACTGTATTTTTGTCGATTTTTATTGAATTTGAACTATATTTCAACGTTTTTTGATGGTTCTGAGCCACCAAACACACTTAAAGCATGCAGAATCGACTCAGAATAGGAAAAGGAGACGTTTAGGTCAATTTTATGCATTCTGGCGTTCGTAGATACAAGAAAACTGTTAAAATTCTTCAGAAACGTCACTTTTGAAGTGTTTTCTTGTACTTTTAAGCCACTCAGATACCCTACGGGCTCGGAAAGTGCAACGAAACCATCAAATTTTAGCTAGAAACTGTATTTTTGTCGATTTTTATTGAATTTGAACTATATTTCAACGTTTTTTGATGGTTCTGAGCCACCAAACACACTTAAAGCATGCAGAATCGACTCAGAATAGGAAAAGGAGACGTTTAGGTCAATTTTATGCATTCTGGCGTTCGTAGATACAAGAAATCTGTTAAAATTCTTCAGAAACGTCACTTTTGAAGTGTTTTCTTGTACTTTTAAGCCACTCAGATACCCTACGGGCTCGGAAAGAGCAACGAAACCATCAAATTTTAGCTAGAAACTGTATTTTTGTCGATTTTTATTGAATTTGAACTATATTTCAACGTTTTTTGATGGTTCTGAGCCACCAAACACACTTAAAGCATGCAGAATCGACTCAGAATAGGAAAAGGAGACGTTTAGGTCAATTTTATGCATTCTGGCGTTCGTAGATACAAGAAAACTGTTAAAATTCTTCAGAAACGTCACTTTTGAAGTGTTTTCTTGTACTTTTAAGCCACTCAGATACCCTACGGGCTCGGAAAGTGCAACGAAACCATCAAATTTTAGCTAAAAACTGTATTTTTGTCGATTTTTATTGAATTTGAACTATATTTCAACGTTTTTTGATGGTTCTGAGCCACCAAACACACTTAAAGCATGCAGAATCGACTCAGAATAGGAAAAGGAGACGTTTAGGTCAATTTTATGCATTCTGGCGTTCGTAGATACAAGAAAACTGTTAAACTTCTTCAGAAACGTCACTTTTGAAGTGTTTTCTTGTACTTTTAAGCCACTCAGATACCCTACGGGCTCGGAAAGTGCAACGAAACCATGAAATTTTAGCTAGAAACAGTATTTTTGTCGATGTTTAGTGAATTTGTACTATATTTCAACGTTTTTTGATGGTTCTGAGCCACCAAACACACTTAAAGCATGCAGAATCGACTCAGAATAGGAAAAGGAGACGTTTAGGTCAATTTTATGCATTCTGGCGTTCGTAGATACAAGAAAACTGTTAAAATTCTTCAGAAACGTCACTTTTGAAGTGTTTTCTTGTACTTTTAAGCCACTCAGATACCCTACGGGCTCGGAAAGTGCAACGAAACCATCAAATTTTAGCTAGAAACTGTATTTTTGTCGATTTTTATTGAATTTGAACTATATTTCAACGTTTTTTGATGGTTCTGAGCCACCAAACACACTTAAAGCATGCAGAATCGACTCAGAATAGGAAAAGGAGACGTTTAGGTCAATTTTATGCATTCTGGCGTTCGTAGATACAAGAAAACTGTTAAAATTCTTCAGAAACGTCACTTTTGAAGTGTTTTCTTGTACTTTTAAGCCACTCAGATACCCTACGAGCTCGGAAAGTGCAACGAAACCATCAAATTTTAGCTAGAAACTGTATTTTTGTCGATTTTTATTGAATTTGAACTATATTTCAACGTTTTTTGATGGTTCTGAGCCACCAAACACACTTAAAGCATGCAGAATCGACTCAGAATAGGAAAAGGAGAGGTTTAGGTCAATTTTATGCATTCTGGCGTTCGTAGATACAAGAAAACTGTTAAAATTCTTCAGAAACGTCACTTTTGAAGTGTTTTCTTGTACTTTTAAGCCACTCAGATACCCTACGGGCTCGGAAAGTGCAACGAAACCATCAAATTTTAGCTAGAAACTGTATTTTTGTCGATTTTTATTGAATTTGAACTATATTTCAACGTTTTTTGATGGTTCTGAGCCACCAAACACACTTAAAGCATGCAGAATCGACTCAGAATAGGAAAAGGAGACGTTTAGGTCAATTTTTTGCATTCTGGCGTTCGTAGATACAAGAAAACTGTTAAAATTCTTCAGAAACGTCACTTTTGAAGTGTTTTCTTGTACTTGTAAGCCACTCAGATACCCTACGGGCTCGGAAAGTGCAACGAAACCATCAAATTTTAGCTAGAAACTGTATTTTTGTCGATTTTTATTGAATTTGAACTATATTTCAACGTTTTTTGATGGTTCTGAGCCACCAAACACACTTAAAGCATGCAGAATCGACTCAGAATAGGAAAAGGAGACGTTTGGGTCAATTTTATGCATTCTGGCGTTCGTAGATACAAGAAAACTGTTAAAATTCTTCAGAAACGTCACTTTTGAAGTGTTTTCTTGTACTTTTAAGCCACTCAGATACCCTACGGGCTCGGAAAGTGCAACGAAACCATCAAATTTTAGCTAGAAACTGTATTTTTGTCGATTTTTATTGAATTTGAACTATATTTCAACGTTTTTTGATGGTTCTGAGCCACCAAACACACTTAAAGCATGCAGAATCGACTCAGAATAGGAAAAGGAGACGTTTAGGTCAATTTTATGCATTCTGGCGTTCGTAGATACAAGAAAACTGTTAAAATTCTTCAGAAACGTCACTTTTGAAGTGTTTTCTTGTACTTTTAAGCCACTCAGATACCCTACGGGCTCGGAAAGTGCAACGAAACCATCAAATTTTAGCTAGAAACTGTATTTTTGTCGATTTTTATTGAATTTGAACTATATTTCAACGTTTTTTGATGGTTCTGAGCCACCAAACACACTTAAAGCATGCAGAATCGACTCAGAATAGGAAAAGGAGACGTTTGGGTCAATTTTATGCATTCTGGCGTTCGTAGATACAAGAAAACTGTTAAAATTCTTCAGAAACGTCACTTTTGAAGTGTTTTCTTGTACTTTTAAGCCACTCAGATACCCTACGGGCTCGGAAAGTGCAACGAAACCATCAAATTTTAGCTAGAAACTGTATTTTTGTCGATTTTTATTGAATTTGAATTATATTTCAACATTTTTTGATGGTTCTGAGCCACCAAACACACTTAAAGCATGCAGAATCGACTCAGAATAGGAAAAGGAGACGTTTAGGTCAATTTTATGCATTCTGGCGTTCGTAGATACAAGAAAACTGTTAAAATTCTTCAGAAACGTCACTTTTGAAGTGTTTTCTTGTACTTTTAAGCCACTCAGATACCCTACGGGCTCGGAAAGTGCAACGAAACCATCAAATTTTAGCTAGAAACTGTATTTTTGTCGATTTTTATTGAATTTGAACTATATTTCAACGTTTTTTGATGGTTCTGAGCCACCAAACACACTTAAAGCATGCAGAATCGACTCAGAATAGGAAAAGGAGACGTTTAGGTCAATTTTATGCATTCTGGCGTTCGTAGATACAAGAAAACTGTTAAAATTCTTCAGAAACGTCACTTTTGAAGTGTTTTCTTGTACTTTTAAGCCACTCAGATACCCTACGGGCTCGGAAAGTGCAACGAAACCATCAAATTTTAGCTAGAAACTGTATTTTTGTCGATTTTTATTGAATTTGATCTATATTTCAACGTTTTTTGATGGTTCTGAGCCACCAAACACACTTAAAGCATGCAGAATCGACTCAGAATAGGAAAAGGAGACGTTTAGGTCAATTTTATGCATTCTGGCGTTCGTAGATACAAGAAAACTGTTAAAATTCTTCAGAAACGTCACTTTTGAAGTGTTTTCTTGTACTTTTAAGCCACTCAGATACCCTACGGGCTCGGAAAGTGCAACGAAACCATCAAATTTTAGCTAGAAACTGTATTTTTGTCGATTTTTATTGAATTTGAACTATATTTCAACGTTTTTTGATGGTTCTGAGCCACCAAACACACTTAAAGCATGCAGAATCGACTCAGAATAGGAAAAGGAGACGTTTAGGTCAATTTTATGCATTCTGGCGTTCGTAGATACAAGAAAACTGTTAAAATTCTTCAGAAACGTCACTTTTGAAGTGTTTTCTTGTACTTTTAAGCCACTCAGATAACCTACGGGCTCGGAAAGTGCAACGAAACCATCAAATTTTAGCTAGAAACTGTGTTTTTGTCGATTTTTATTGAATTTGAACTATATTTCAACGTTTTTTGATGGTTCTGAGCCACCAAACACACTTAAAGCATGCAGAATCGACTCAGAATAGGAAAAGGAGACGTTCAGGTCAATTTTATGCATTCTGGCGTTCGTAGATACAAGAAAACTGTTAAAATTCTTCAGGAACGTCACTTTTGAAGTGTTTTCTTGTACTTTTAAGCCACTCAGATACCCTACGGGCTCGGAAAGTGCAACGAAACCATCAAGTTTTAGCTAGAAACTGTATTTTTGTCGATTTTTATTGAATTTGAACTATATTTCAACGTTTTTTGATGGTTCTGAGCCACCAAACACACTTAAAGCATGCAGAATTGACTCAGAATAGGAAAAGGAGACGTTTAGGTCAATTTTATGCATTCTGGCGTTCGTAGATACAAGAAAACTGTTAAAATTCTTCAGAAACGTCACTTTTGAAGTGTTTTCTTGTACTTTTAAGCCACTCAGATACCCTACGGGCTCGGAAAGTGCAACGAAACCATCAAATTTTAGCTAGAAACTGTATTTTTGTCGATTTTTATTGAATTTGAACTATATTTCAACGTTTTTTGATGGTTCTGAGCCACCAAACACACTTAAAGCATGCAGAATCGACTCAGAATAGGAAAAGGAGACGTTTAGGTCAATTTTATGCATTCTGGCGTTCGTAGATACAAGAAAACTGTTAAAATTCTTCAGAAACGTCACTTTTGAAGTGTTTTCTTGTACTTTTAAGCCACTCAGATACCCTACGGGCTCGGAAAGTGCAACGAAACCATCAAATTTTAGCTAGAAACTGTATTTTTGTCGATTTTTATTGAATTTGAACTATATTTCAACGTTTTTTGATGGTTCTGAGCCACCAAACACACTTAAAGCATGCAGAATCGACTCAGAATAGGAAAAGGAGACGTTTAGGTCAATTTTATGCATTCTGGCGTTCGTAGATACAAGAAAACTGTTAAAATTCTTCAGAAACGTCACTTTTGAAGTGTTTTCTTGTACTTTTAAGCCACTCAGATACCCTACGGGCTCGGAAAGTGCAACGAAACCATCAAATTTTAGCTAGAAACTGTATTTTTGTCGATTTTTATTGAATTTGAACTATATTTCAACGTTTTTTGATGGTGCTGAGCCACCAAACACACTTAAAGCATGCAGAATCGACTCAGAATAGGAAAAGGAGACGTTTAGGTCAATTTTATGCATTCTGGCGTTCGTAGATACAAGAAAACTGTTAAAATTCTTCAGAAACGTCAATTTTGAAGTGTTTTCTTGTACTTTTAAGCCACTCAGATACCCTACGGGCTCGGAAAGTGCAACGAAACCATCAAATTTTAGCTAGAAACTGTATTTTTGTCGATTTTTATTGAATTTGAACTATATTTCAACGTTTTTTGATGGTTCTGAGCCACCAAACACACTTAAAGCATGCAGAATCGACTCAGAATAGGAAAAGGAGACGTTTAGGTCAATTTTATGCATTCTGGCGTTCGTAGATACAAGAAAACTGTTAAAATTCTTCAGAAACGTCACTTTTGAAGTGTTTTCTTGTACTTTTAAGCCACTCAGATACCCTACGGGCTCGGAAAGTGCAACGAAACCATCAAATTTTAGCTAGAAACTGTATTTTTGTCGATTTTTATTGAATTTGAACTATATTTCAACGCTTTTTGATGGTTCTGAGCCACCAAACACACTTAAAGCATGCAGAATCGACTCAGAATAGGAAAAGGAGACGTTTAGGTCAATTTTATGCATTCTGGCGTTCGTAGATACAAGAAAACTGTTAAAATTCTTCAGAAACGTCACTTTTGAAGTGTTTTCTTATACTTTTAAGCCACTCAGATACCCAACGGGCTCGGAAAGTGCAACGAAACCATCAAATTTTAGCTAGAAACTGTATTTTTGTCGATTTTTATTGAATTTGAACTATATTTCAACGCTTTTTGATGGTTCTGAGCCACCAAACACACTTAAAGCATGCAGAATCGACTCAGAATAGGAAAAGGAGACGTTTAGGTCAATTTTATGCATTCTGGCGATCGTAGATACAAGAAAACTGTTAAAATTCTTCAGAAACGTCACTTTTGAAGTGTTTTCTTGTACTTTTAAGCCACTCAGATACCCTACGGGCTCGGAAAGTGCAACGAAACCATCAAATTTTAGCTAGAAACTGTATTTTTGTCGATTTTTATTGAATTTGAACTATATTTCAACGTTTTTTGATGGTTCTGAGCCACCAAACACACTTAAAGCATGCAGAATCGACTCAGAATAGGAAAAGGAGACGTTTAGGTCAATTTTATGCATTCTGGCGTTCGTAGATACAAGAAAACTGTTAAAATTCTTCAGAAACGTCACTTTTGAAGTGTTTTCTTGTACTTTTAAGCCACTCAGATACCCTACGGGCTCGGAAAGTGCAACTAAACCATCAAATTTTAGCTAGAAACTGTATTTTTGTCGATTTTTATTGAATTTGAACTATATTTCAACGCTTTTTGATGGTTCTGAGCCACCAAACACACTTAAAGCATGCAGAATCGACTCAGAATAGGAAAAGGAGACGTTTAGGTCAATTTTATGCATTCTGGCGTTCGTAGATACAAGAAAACTGTTAAAATTCTTCAGAAACGTCACTTTTGAAGTGTTTTCTTGTACTTTTAAGCCACTCAGATACCCTACGGGCTCGGAAAGTGCAACGAAACCATCAAATTTTAGCTAGAAACTGTATTTTTGTCGATTTTTATTGAATTTGATCTATATTTCAACGTTTTTTGATGGTTCTGAGCCACCAAACACACTTAAAGCATGCAGAATCGACTCAGAATAGGAAAAGGAGACGTTTAGGTCAATTTTATGCATTCTGGCGTTCGTAGATACAAGAAAACTGTTAAAATTCTTCAGAAACGTCACTTTTGAAGTGTTTTCTTGTACTTTTAAGCCACTCAGATACCCTACGGGCTCGGAAAGTGCAACGAAACCATCAAATTTTAGCTAGAAACTGTATTTTTGTCGATTTTTATTGAATTTGAACTATATTTCAACGTTTTTTGATGGTTCTGAGCCACCAAACACACTTAAAGCATGCAGAATCGACTCAGAATAGGAAAAGGAGACGTTTAGGTCAATTTTATGCATTCTGGCGTTCGTAGATACAAGAAAACTGTTAAAATTCTTCAGAAACGTCACTTTTGAAGTGTTTTCTTGTACTTTTAAGCCACTCAGATACCCTACGGGCTCGGAAAGTGCAACGAAACCATCAAATTTTAGCTAGAAACTGTATTTTTGTCGATTTTTATTGAATTTGAACTATATTTCAACGTTTTTTGATGGTTCTGAGCCACCAAACACACTTAAAGCATGCAGAATCGACTCAGAATAGGAAAAGGAGACGTCTAGGTCAATTTTATGCATTCTGGCGTTCGTAGATACAAGAAAACTGTTAAAATTCTTCAGAAACGTCACTTTTGAAGTGTTTTCTTGTACTTTTAAGCCACTCAGATACCCTACGGGCTCGGAAAGTGCAACGAAACCATCAAATTTTAGCTAGAAACTGTATTTTTGTCGATTTGTATTGAATTTGAACTAAATTTCAACGTTTTTTGATGGTTCTGAGCCACCAAACACACTTAAAGCATGCAGAATCGACTCAGAATAGGAAAAGGAGACGTTTAGGTCAATTTTATGCATTCTGGCGTTCGTAGATACAAGAAAACTGTTAAAATTCTTCAGAAACGTCAATTTTGAAGTGTTTTCTTGTACTTTTAAGCCCCTCAGATACCCTACGGGCTCGGAAAGTGCAACGAAACCATCAAATTTTAGCTTGAAACTGTATTTTTGTCGATTTTTATTGAATTTGAACTATATTTCAACGTTTTTTGATGGTTCTGAGCCACCAAACACACTTAAAGCATGCAGAATCGACTCAGAATAGGAAAAGGAGACGTTTAGGTCAATTTTATGCATTCTGGCGTTCGTAGATACAAGAAAACTGTTAAAATTCTTCAGAAACGTCACTTTTGAAGTGTTTTCTTGTACTTTTAAGCCACTCAGATACCCTACGGGCTCGGAAAGTGCAACGAAACCATCAAATTTTAGCTAGAAACTGTATTTTTGTCGATTTTTATTGAATTTGAACTATATTTCAACGATTTTTGATGGTTCTGAGCCACCAAACACACTTAAAGCATGCAGAATCGACTCAGAATAGGAAAAGGAGACGTTTAGGTCAATTTTATGCATTCTGGCGTTCGTAGATACAAGAAAACTGTTAAAATTCTTCAGAAACGTCACTTTTGAAGTGTTTTCTTGTA
The DNA here is from genome assembly GCF_036711695.1 of Zophobas morio. Lineage (NCBI taxonomy): Eukaryota > Metazoa > Arthropoda > Insecta > Coleoptera > Tenebrionidae > Zophobas > Zophobas morio. The sequence continues at coordinate 43,287 of NW_026973111.1, read as the reverse complement.
CTTTTAAGCCACTCAGATACCCTACGGGCTCGGAAAGTGCAACGAAACCATCAAATTTTAGCTAGAAACTGTATTTTTGTCGATTTTTATTGAATTTGAACTATATTTCAACGTTTTTTGATGGTTCTGAGCCACCAAACACACTTAAAGCATGCAGAATCGACTCAGAATAGGAAAAGGAGACGTTTAGGTCAATTTTATGCATTCTGGCGTTCGTAGATACAAGAAAACTGTTAAAATTCTTCAGAAACGTCACTTTTGAAGTGTTTTCTTGTACTTTTAAGCCACTCAGATACCCTACGGGCTCGGAAAGTGCAACGAAACCATCAAATTTTAGCTAGAAACTGTATTTTTGTCGATTTTTATTGAATTTGAACTATATTTCAACGTTTTTTGATGGTTCTGAGCCACCAAACACACTTAAAGCATGCAGAATCGACTCAGAATAGGAAAAGGAGACGTTTAGGTCAATTTTATGCATTCTGGCGTTCGTAGATACAAGAAAACTGTTAAAATTCTTCAGAAACGTCACTTTTGAAGTGTTTTCTTGTACTTTTAAGCCACTCAGATACCCTACGGGCTCGGAAAGTGCAACGAAACCATCAAATTTTAGCTAGAAACTGTATTTTTGTCGATTTTTATTGAATTTGAACTATATTTCAACGTTTTTTGATGGTTCTGAGCCACCAAACACACTTAAAGCATGCAGAATCGACTCAGAATAGGAAAAGGAGACGTTTAGGTCAATTTTATGCATTCTGGCGTTCGTAGATACAAGAAAACTGTTAAAATTCTTCAGAAACGTCACTTTTGAAGTGTTTTCTTATACTTTTAAGCCACTCAGATACCCAACGGGCTCGGAAAGTGCAACGAAACCATCAAATTTTAGCTAGAAACTGTATTTTTGTCGATTTTTATTGAATTTGAACTATGCTTCAACGTTTTTTGATGGTTCTGAGCCACCAAACACACTTAAAGCATGCAGAATCGACTCAGAATAGGAAAAGGAGACGTTTAGGTCAATTTTATGCATTCTGGCGTTCGTAGATACAAGAAAACTGTTAAAATTCTTCAGAAACGTCACTTTTGAAGTGTTTTCTTATACTTTTAAGCCACTCAGATACCCTACGGGCTCGGAAAGTGCAACGAAACCATCAAATTTTAGCTAGAAACTGTATTTTTGTCGATTTTTATTGAATTTGAACTATATTTCAACGCTTTTTGATGGTTCTGAGCCACCAAACACACTTAAAGCATGCAGAATCGACTCAGGATAGGAAAAGGAGACGTTTAGGTCAATTTTATGCATTCTGGCGTTCGTAGATACAAGAAAACTGTTAAAATTCTTCAGAAACGTCACTTTTGAAGTGTTTTCTTGTACTTTTAAGCCACTCAGATACCCTACGGGCTCGGAAAGTGCAACGAAACCATCAAATTTTAGCTAGAAACTGTATTTTTGTCGATTTTTATTGAATTTGAACTATATTTCAACGTTTTTTGATGGTTCTGAGCCACCAAACACACTTAAAGCATGCAGAATCGACTCAGAATAGGAAAAGGAGACGTTTAGGTCAATTTAATGCATTCTGGCGTTCGTAGATACAAGAAAACTGTTAAAATTCTTCAGAAACGTCACTTTTGAAGTGTTTTCTTGTACTTTTAAGCCACTCAGATACCCTACGGGCTCGGAAAGTGCAACTAAACCATCAAATTTTAGCTAGAAACTGTATTTTTGTCGATTTTTATTGAATTTGAACTATATTTCAACGCTTTTTGATGGTTCTGAGCCACCAAACACACTTAAAGCATGCAGAATCGACTCAGAATAGGAAAAGGAGACGTTTAGGTCAATTTTATGCATTCTGGCGTTCGTAGATACAAGAAAACTGTTAAAATTCTTCAGAAACGTCACTTTTGAAGTGTTTTCTTGTACTTTTAAGCCACTCAGATACCCTACGGGCTCGGAAAGTGCAACGAAACCATCAAATTTTAGCTAGAAACTGTATTTTTGTCGATTTTTATTGAATTTGATCTATATTTCAACGTTTTTTGATGGTTCTGAGCCACCAAACACACTTAAAGCATGCAGAATCGACTCAGAATAGGAAAAGGAGACGTTTAGGTCAATTTTATGCATTCTGGCGTTCGTAGATACAAGAAAACTGTTAAAATTCTTCAGAAACGTCACTTTTGAAGTGTTTTCTTGTACTTTTAAGCCACTCAGATACCCTACGGGCTCGGAAAGTGCAACGAAACCATCAAATTTTAGCTAGAAACTGTATTTTTGTCGATTTTTATTGAATTTGAACTATATTTCAACGTTTTTTGATGGTTCTGAGCCACCAAACACACTTAAAGCATGCAGAATCGACTCAGAATAGGAAAAGGAGACGTTTAGGTCAATTTTATGCATTCTGGCGTTCGTAGATACAAGAAAACTGTTAAAATTCTTCAGAAACGTCACTTTTGAAGTGTTTTCTTGTACTTTTAAGCCACTCAGATACCCTACGGGCTCGGAAAGTGCAACGAAACCATCAAATTTTAGCTAGAAACTGTATTTTTGTCAATTTTTATTGAATTTGAACTATATTTCAACGTTTTTTGATGGTTCTGAGCCACCAAACACACTTAAAGCATGCAGAATCGACTCAGAATAGGAAAAGGAGACGTTTAGGTCAATTTTATGCATTCTGGCGTTCGTAGATACAAGACAACTGTTAAAATTCTTCAGAAACGTCACTTTTGAAGTGTTTTCTTGTAATTTTAAGCCACTCAGATACCCTACGGGCTCGGAAAGTGCAACGAAACCATCAAATTTTTGCTAGAAACTGTACTTTTGTCAATTTTTATTGAATTTGAACTATATTTCAACGTTTTTTGATGGTTCTGAGCCACCAAACACACTTAAAGCATGCAGAATCGACTCAGAATAGGAAAAGGAGACGTTTAGGTCAATTTTATGCATTCTGGCGTTCGTAGATACAAGAAAACTGTTAAAATTCTTCAGAAACGTCACTTTTGAAGTGTTTTCTTGTAATTTTAAGCCACTCAGATACCCTACGGGCTCGGAAAGTGCAACGAAACCATCAAATTTTAGCTAGAAACTGTATTTTTGTCGATTTTTATTGAATTTGAACTATATTTCAACGTTTTTTGATGGTTCTGAGCCACCAAACACACTTAAAGCATGCAGAATCGACTCAGAATAGGAAAAGGAGACGTTTAGGTCAATTTTATGCATTCTGGCGTTCGTAGATACAAGAAAACTGTTAAAATTCTTCAGAAACGTCACTTTTGAAGTGTTTTCTTGTACTTTTAAGCCACTCAGATAACCTACGGGCTCGGAAAGTGCAACGAAACCATCAAATTTTAACTAGAAACTGTATTTTTGTCGATTTCTATTGAATTTGAACTATATTTCAACGTTTTTTGATGGTTCTGAGCCACCAAACACACTTAAAGCATGCAGAATCGACTCAGAATAGGAAAAGGAGACGTTTAGGTCAATTTTATGCATTCTGGCGTTCGTAGATACAAGAAAACTGTTAAAATTCTTCAGAAACGTCACTTTTGAAGTGTTTTCTTGTACTTTTAAGCCACTCAGATACCCTACGGGCTCGGAAAGTGCAACGAAACCATCAAATTTTAACTAGAAACTGTATTTTTGTCGATTTTTATTGAATTTGAACTATATTTCAACGTTTTTTGATGGTTCTGAGCCACCAAACACACTTAAAGCATGCAGAATCGACTCAGAATAGGAAAAGGAGACGTTTAGGTCAATTTTATGCATTCTGGCGTTCGTAGATACAAGAAAACTGTTAAAATTCTTCAGAAACGTCACTTTTGAAGTGTTTTCTTGTACTTTTAAGCCACTCAGATACCCTACGGGCTCGGAAAGTGCAACGAAACCATCAAATTTTAGCTAGAAACTGTATTTTTGTCGATTTTTATTGAATTTGAACTATATTTCAACGTTTTTTGATGGTTCTGAGCCACCAAACACACTTAAAGCATGCAGAATCGACTCAGAATAGGAAAAGGAGACCTTTAGGTCAATTTTATGCATTCTGGCGTTCGTAGATACAAGAAAACTGTTAAAATTCTTCAGAAACGTCACTTTTGAAGTGTTTTCTTGTACTTTTAAGCCACTCAGATACCCTACGGGCTCGGAAAGTGCAACGAAACCATCAAATTTTAACTAGAAACTGTGTTTATCTAGCTAAAATTTGATGGTTTCGTTGCACTTTCCGAGCCCGTTGGGTATCTGAGTGGCTTAAAATTACAAGAAAACACTTCAAAAGTGACGTTTCTGAAGAATTTTAACAGTTTTCTTGTATCTACGAACGCCAGAATGCATAAAATTGACCTAAACGTCTCCTTTTCCTATTCTGAGTCGATTCTGCATGCTTTAAGTGTGTTTGGTGGCTCAGAACCATCAAAAAACGTTGAAATATAGTTCAAATTCAATAAAAATCGACAAAAATACAGTTTCTAGCTAAAATTTGATGGTTTCGTTGCACTTTCCGAGCCCGTAGGGTATCTGAGTGGCTTAAAAGTACAAGAAAACACTTCAAAAGTGACGTTTCTGAAGAATTTTAACAGTTTTCTTGTATCTACGAACGCCAGAATGCATAAAATTGACCTAAACGTCTCCTTTTCCTATTCTGAGTCGATTCTGCATGTTTTAAGTGTGTTTGGTCGCTCAGAACCATCAAAAAACGTTGAAATATAGTTCAAATTCAATAAAAATCAACAAAAATACAGTTTCTAGCTAAAATTTGATGGTTTCGTTGCACTTTCCGAGCCCGTAGGGTATCTGAGTGGCTTAAAAGTACAAGAAAACACTTCAAAAGTGACGTTTCTGAAGAATTTTAACAGTTTTCTTGTATCTACGAACGCCAGAATGCATAAAATTGACCTAAACGTCTCCTTTTCCTATTCTGAGTCGATTCTGCATGCTTTAAGTGTGTTTGGTGGCTCAGAACCATCAAAAAACGTTGAAATATAGTTCAAATTCAATAAAAATCGACAAAAATACAGTTTCTAGCTAAAATTTGATGGTTTCGTTGCACTTTCCTAGCCCGTAGGGTATCTGAGTGGCTTAAAAGTACAAGAAAACACTTCAAAAGTGACGTTTCTGAAGAATTTTAACAGTTTTCTTGTATCTACGAACGCCAGAATGCATAAAATTGACCTAAACGTCTCCTTTTCCTATTCTGAGTCGATTCTGCATGCTTTAAGTGTGTTTGGTGGCTCAGAACCATCAAAAAACGTTGAAATATAGTTCAAATTCAATAAAAATCGACAAAAATACAGTTTCTAGCTAAAATTTGATGGTTTCATTGCACTTTCCGAGCCCGTAGGGTATCTGAGTGGCTTAAAAGAACAAGAAAACACTTCAAAAGTGACGTTTCTGAAGAATTTTAACAGTTTTCTTGTATCTACGAACGCCAGAATGCATAAAATTGACCTAAACGTCTCCTTTTCCTATTCTGAGTCGATTCTGCATGCTTTAAGTGTGTTTGGTGGCTCAGAACCATCAAAAAACGTTGAAATATAGTTCAAATTCAATAAAAATCGACAAAAATACAGTTTCTAGCTAAAATTTGATGGTTTCGTTGCACTTTCCGAGCCCGTAGGGTATCTGAGTGGCTTAAAAGTACAAGAAAACACTTCAAAAGTGACGTTTCTGAAGAATTTTAACAGTTTTCTTGTATCTACGAACGCCAGAATGCATAAAATTGACCTAAACGTCTCCTTTTCCTATTCTGAGTCGATTCTGCATGCTTTAAGTGTGTTTGGTGGCTCAGAACCATCAAAAAACGTTGAAATATAGTTCAAATTCAATAAAAATCGACAAAAATACAGTTTCTAGCTAAAATTTGATGGTTTCGTTGCACTTTCCGAGCCCGTAGGGTATCTGAGTGGCTTAAAAGTACAAGAAAACACTTCAAAAGTGACGTTTCTGAAGAATTTTAACAGTTTTCTTGTATCTACGAACGCCAGAATGCATAAAATTGACCTAAACGTCTCCTTTTCCTATTCTGAGTCGATTCTGCATGCTTTAAGTGTGTTTGGTGGCTCAGAACCATCAAAAAACGTTGAAATATAGTTCAAATTCAATAAAAATCGACAAAAATACAGTTTCTAGCTAAAATTTGATGGTTTCGTTGCACTTTCCGAGCCCGTAGGGTATCTGAGTGGCTTAAAAGAACAAGAAAACACTTCAAAAGTGACGTTTCTGAAGAATTTTAACAGTTTTCTTGTATCTACGAACGCCAGAATGCATAAAATTGACCTAAACGTCTCCTTTTCCTATTCTGAGTCGATTCTGCATGCTTTAAGTGTGTTTGGTGGCTCAGAACCATCAAAAAACGTTGAAATATAGTTCAAATTCAATAAAAATCGACAAAAATACAGTTTCTAGCTAAAATTTGATGGTTTCGTTTTGCTTTCCGAGCCCGTAGGGTATCTGAGTGGCTTAAAAGTACAAGAAAACACTTCAAAAGTGACGTTTCTGAAGAATTTTAACAGTTTTCTTGTATCTACGAACGCCAGAATGCATAAAATTGACCTAAACGTCTCCTTTTCCTATTCTGAGTCGATTCTGCATGCTTTAAGTGTGTTTGGTGGCTCAGAACCATCAAAAAACATTGAAATATAGTTCAAATTCAATAAAAATCGACAAAAATACAGTTTCTAGCTAAAATTTGATGGTTTCGTTGCACTTTCCGAGCCCGTAGGGTATCTGAGTGGCTTAAAAGTACAAGAAAACACTTCAAAAGTGACGTTTCTGAAGAATTTTAACAATTTTCTTGTATCTACGAACGCCAGAATGCATAAAATTGACCTAAACGTCTCCTTTTCCTATTCTGAGTCGATTCTGCATGCTTTAAGTGTGTTTGGTGGCTCAGAACCATCAAAAAACGTTGAAATATAGTTCAAATTCAATAAAAATCGACAAAAATACAGTTTCTAGCTAAAATTTGATGGTTTCGTTGCACTTTCCGAGCCCGTAGGGTATCTGAGTGGCTTAAAAGTACAAGAAAACACTTCAAAAGTGACGTTTCTGAAGAATTTTAACAGTTTTCTTGTATCTACGAACGCCAGAATGCATAAAATTGACCTAAACGTCTCCTTTTCCTATTCTGAGTCGATTCTGCATGCTTTAAGTGTGTTTGGTGGCTCAGAACCATCAAAAAACGTTGAAATATAGTTCAAATTCAATAAAAATCGACAAAAATAAAGTTTCTAGCTAAAATTTGATGGTTTCGTTGCACTTTCCGAGCCCGTAGGGTATCTGAGTGGCTTAAAAGTACAAGAAAACACTTCAAAAGTGACGTTTCTGAAGAATTTTAACAGTTTTCTTGTATCTACGAACGCCAGAATGCATAAAATTGACCTAAACGTCTCCTTTTCCTATTCTGAGTCGATTCTGCATGCTTTAAGTGTGTTTGGTGGCTCAGAACCATCAAAAAACGTTGAAATATAGTTCAAATTCAATAAAAATCGACAAAAATACAGTTTCTAGCTAAAATTTGATGGTTTCGTTGCACTTTCCGAGCCCGTAGGGTATCTGAGTGGCTTAAAAGTACAAGAAAACACTTCAAAAGTGACGTTTCTGAAGAATTTTAACAGTTTTCTTGTATCTACGAACGCCAGAATGCATAAAATTGACCTAAACGTCTCCTTTTCCTATTCTGAGTCGATTCTGCATGCTTTAAGTGTGTTTGGTGGCTCAGAACCATCAAAAAACGTTGAAATATAGTTCAAATTCAATAAAAATCGACAAAAATACAGTTTCTAGCTAAAATTTGATGGTTTCGTTGCACTTTCCGAGCCCGTAGGGTATCTGAGTGGCTTAAAAGTACAAGAAAACACTTCAAAAGTGACGTTTCTGAAGAATTTTAACAGTTTTCTTGTATCTACGAACGCCAGAATGCATAAAATTGACATAAACGTCTCCTTTTCCTATTCTGAGTCGATTCTGCATGCTTTAAGTGTGTTTGGTGGCTCAGAACCATCAAAAAACGTTGAAATATAGTTCAAATTCAATAAAAATCGACAAAAATACAGTTTCTAGCTAAAATTTGATGGTTTCGTTGCACTTTCCGAGCCCATAGGGTATCTGAGTGGCTTAAAAGTACAAGAAAACACTTCAAAAGTGACGTTTCTGAAGAATTTTAACAGTTTTCTTGTATCTACGAACGCCAGAATGCATAAAATTGACCTAAACGTCTCCTTTTCCTATTCTGAGTCGATTCTGCATGCTTTAAGTGTGTTTGGTGGCTCAGAACCATCAAAAAACGTTGAAATATAGTTCAAATTCAATAAAAATCGACAAAAATACAGTTTCTAGCTAAAATTTGATGGTTTCGTTGCACTTTCCGAGCCCGTAGGGTATCTGAGTGGCTTAAAAGTACAAGAAAACACTTCAAAAGTGACCCTACGGGCTCGGAAAGTGCAACGAAACCATCAAATTTTAGCTAGAAACTGTATTTTTGTCGATTTTTATTGAATTTGAACTATATTTCAACGTTTTTTGATGGTCCTGAGCCACCAAACACACTTAAAGCATGCAGAATCGACTCAGAATAGGAAAAGGAGACGTTTAGGTCAATTTTATGCATTCTGGCGTTCGTAGATACAAGAAAACTGTTAAAATTCTTCAGAAACGTCACTTTTGAAGTGTTTTCTTGTACTTTTAAGCCACTCAGATACCCTACGGGCTCGGAAAGTGCAACGAAACCATCAAATTTTAGCTAGAAACTGTATTTTTGTCGATTTTTATTGAATTTGAACTATATTTCAACGTTTTTTGATGGTTCTGAGCCACCAAACACACTTAAAGCATGCAGAATCGACTCAGAATAGGAAAGGAGACGTTTAGGTCAATTTTATGCATTCTGGCGTTCGTAGATACAAGAAAACTGTTAAAATTCTTCAGAAACGTCACTTTTGAAGTGTTTTCTTGTACTTTTAAGCCACTCAGATACCCTACGGGCTCGGAAAGTGCAACGAAACCATCAAATTTTAGCTAGAAACTGTATTTTTGTCGATTTTTATTGAATTTGAACTATATTTCAACGTTTTTTGATGGTTCTGAGCCACCAAACACACTTAAAGCATGCAGAATCGACTCAGAATAGGAAAAGGAGACGTTTAGGTCAATTTTATGCATTCTGGCGTTCGTAGATACAAGAAAACTGTTAAAATTCTTCAGAAACGTCACTTTTGAAGTGTTTTCTTGTACTTTTAAGCCACTCAGATACCCTACGGGCTCGGAAAGTGCAACGAAACCATGAAATTTTAACTAGAAACTGTATTTTTGTCGATTTTTATTGAATTTGAACTATATTTCAACGTTTTTTTGATGGTTCTGAGCCACCAAACACACTTAAAGCATGCAGAATCGACTCAGAATAGGAAAAGGATACGTTTAGGTCAATTTTATGCATTCTGGCGTTCGTAGATACAAGAAAACTGTTAAAATTCTTCAGAAACGTCACTTTTGAAGTGTTTTCTTGTACTTTTAAGCCACTCAGATACCCTACGGGCTCGGAAAGTGCAACGAAACCATCAAATTTTAACTAGAAACTGTATTTTTGTCGATTTTTATTGAATTTGAACTATATTTCAACGTTTTTTGATGGTTCTGAGCCACCAAACACACTTAAAGCATGCAGAATCGACTCAGAATAGGAAAAGGAGACGTTTAGGTCAATTTTATGCATTCTGGCGTTCGTAGATACAAGAAAACTGTTAAATTTCTTCAGAAACGTCACTTTTGAAGTGTTTTCTTGTACTTTTAAGCCACTCAGATACCCTACGGGCTCGGAAAGTGCAACGAAACCATCACATTTTAGCTAGAAACTGTATTTTTGTCGATTTTTATTGAATTTGAACTATATTTCAACGTTTTTTGATGGTTCTGAGCCACCAAACACACTTAAAGCATGCAGAATCGACTCAGAATAGGAAAAGGAGACGTTTAGGTCAATTTTATGCATTCTGGCGTTCGTAGATACAAGAAAACTGTTAAAATTCTTCAGAAACGTCACTTTTGAAGTGTTTTCTTGTACTTTTAAGCCACTCAGATACCCTACGGGCTCGGAAAGTGCAACGAAACCATCAAATTTTAACTAGAAACTGTATTTTTGTCGATTTTTATTGAATTTGAACTATATTTCAACGTTTTTTGATGGTTCTGAGCCACCAAACACACTTAAAGCATGCAGAATCGACTCAGAATAGGAAAAGGAGACGTTTAGGTCAATTTTATGCATTCTGGCGTTCGTAGATACAAGAAAACTGTTAAAATTCTTCAGAAACGTCACTTTTGAAGTGTTTTCTTGTACTTTTAAGCCACTCAGATACCCTACGGGCTCGGAAAGTGCAACGAGACCATCAAATTTTAGCTAGAAACTGTATTTTTGTCGATTTTTATTGAATTTGAACTATATTTCAACGTTTTTTGATGGTTCTGAGCCACCAAACACACTTAAAGCATGCAGAATCGACTCAGAATAGGAAAAGGAGACGTTTAGGTCAATTTTATGCATTCTGGCGTTCGTAGATACAAGAAAACTGTTAAAATACTTTAGAAACGTCACTTTTGAAGTGTTTTCTTGTACTTTTAAGCCACTCAGATACCCTACGGGCTCGGAAAGTGCAACGAAACCATCAAATTTTAACTAGACACTGTATTTTTGTCGATTTTTATTGAATTTGAACTATATTTCAACGTTTTTTGATGGTTCTGAGCCACCAAACACACTTAAAGCATGCAGAATCGACTCAGAATAGGAAAAGGAGACGTTTAGGTCAATTTTATGCATTCTGGCGTTCGTAGATACAAGAAAACTGTTAAAATTCTTCAGAAACGTCACTTTTGAAGTGTTTTCTTGTCCTTTTAAGCCACTCAGATACCCTACGGGCTCGGAAAGTGCAACGAAACCATCAAATTTTAACTAGAAACTGTATTTTTGTCGATTTTTATTGAATTTGAACTACATTTCAACGTTTTTTGATGGTTCTGAGCCACCAAACACACTTAAAGCATGCAGAATCGACTCAGAATAGGACAAGGAGACGTTTAGGTCAATTTTATGCATTCTGGCGTTCGTAGATACAAGAAAACTGTTAAAATTCTTCAGAAACGTCACTTTTAAAGTGTTTTCTTGTACTTTTAAGCCACTCAGATACCCAACGGGCTCGGAAAGTGCAACGAAACCATCAAATTTTAGCTAGAAACTGTATTTTTGTCGATTTTTATTGAATTTGAACTATATTTCAACGTTTTTTGATGGTTCTGAGCCATCAAACACTTAAAGCATGCAGAATCGACTCAGAATAGGAAGAGGAGACGTTTAGGTCAATTTTATGCATTCTGGCGTTCGTAGATACAAGAAAACTGTTAAAATTCTTCAGAAACGTCACTTTTGAAGTGTTTTCTTGTACTTTTAAGCCACTCAGATACCCTACGGGCTCGGAAAGTGCAACGAAACCATCAAATTTTAACTAGAAACTGTATTTTTGTCGATTTTTATTGAATTTGAACTATATTTCAACGTTTTTTGATGGTTCTGAGCCACCAAACACACTTAAAGCATGCAGAATCGACTCAGAATAGGAAAAGGAGACGTTTAGGTCAATTTTATGCATTCTGGCGTTCGTAGATACAAGAACACTGTTAAAATTCTTCAGAAACGTCACTTTTGAAGTGTTTTCTTGTACTTTTAAGCCACTCAGATACCCTACGGGCTCGGAAAGTGCAACGAAACCATCAAATTTTAGCTAGAAACTGTATTTTTGTCGATTTTTATTGAATATGAACTATATTTCAACGTTTTTTGATGGTTCTGAGCCACCAAACACACTTAAAGCATGCAGAATCGACTCAGAATAGGAAAAGGAGACGTTTAGGTCAATTTTATGCATTCTGGCGTTCGTAGATACAAGAAAACTGTTAAAATTCTTCAGAAACGTCACTTTTGAAGTGTTTTCTTGTACTTTTAAGCCACTCAGATACCCTACGGGCTCGGAAAGTGCAACGAAACCATCAAATTTTAACTAGAAACTGTATTTTTGTCGATTTTTATTGAATTTGAACTATATTTCAACGTTTTTTGATGGTTCTGAGCCACCAAACACTCTTAAAGCATGCAGAATCGACTCAGAATAGGAAAAGGAGACGTTTAGGTCAATTTTGTGCATTCTGGCGTTCGTAGATACAAGAAAACTGTTAAAATTCTTCAGAAACGTCACTTTTGAAGTGTTTTCTTGTACTTTTAAGCCACTCAGATACCCTACGGGCTCGGAAAGTGCAACGAAACCATCAAATTTTAGCTAGAAACTGTATTTTTGTCGATTTTTATTGAATTTGAACTATATTTCAACGTTTTTTGATGGTTCTGAGCCACCAAACACACTTAAAGCATGCAGAATCGACTCAGAATAGGAAAAGGAGACGTTTAGGTCAATTTTATGCATTCTGGCGTTCGTAGATACAAGAAAACCGTTAAAATTCTTCAGAAACGTCACTTTTGAAGTGTTTTCTTGTACTTTTAAGCCACTCAGATACCCTACGGGCTCGGAAATTGCAACGAAACCATCAAATTTTAACTAGAAACTGTATTTTTGTCGATTTTTATTGAATTTGAACAATATTTCAACGTTTTTTGATGGTTCTGAGCCACCAAACACTCTTAAAGCATGCAGAATCGACTCAGAATAGGAAAAGGAGACGTTTAGGTCAATTTTATGCATTCTGGCGTTCGTAGATACAAGAAAACTGTTAAAATTCTTCAGAAACGTCACTTCTGAAGTGTTTTCTTGTACTTTTAAGCCACTCAGATACCCTACGGGCTCGGAAAGTGCAACGAAACCATCAAATTTTAACTAGAAACTGTATTTTTGTCGATTTTTATTGAATTTGAACTATATTTCAACGTTTTTTGATGGTTCTGAGCCACCAAACACACTTAAAGCATGCAGAATCGACTCAGAATAGGAAAAGGAGACGTTTAGTTCAATTTTATGCATTCTGGCGTTCGTAGATACAAGAAAACTGTTAAAATTCTTCAGAAACGTCACTTTTGAAGTGTTTTCTTGTACTTTTAAGCCACTCAGATACCCTACGGGCTCGGAAAGTGCAACGAAACCATCAAATTTTAACTAGAAACTGTATTTTTGTCGATTTTTATTGAATTTGAACTATATTTCAACGTTTTTTGATGGTTCTGAGCCACCAAACACACTTAAAGCATGCAGAATCGACTCAGAATAGGAAAACGAGACGTTTAGGTCAATTTTATGCATTCTGGCGTTCGTAGATACAAGAAAACTGTTAAAATTCTTCAGAAACGTCACTTTTGAAGTGTTTTCTTGTACTTTTAAGCCACTCAGATACCCTACGGGCTCGGAAAGTGCAACGAAACCATCAAATTTTAACTAGAAACTGTATTTTTGTCGATTTTTATTGAATTTGAACTATATTTCAACGTTTTTTGATGGTTCTGAGCCACCAAACACACTTAAAGCATGCAGAATCGACTCAGAATAGGAAAAGGAGACGTTTAGGTCAATTTTATGCATTCTGGCGTTCGTAGATACAAGAACACTGTTAAAATTCTTCAGAAACGTCACTTTTGAAGTGTTTTCTTGTACTTTTAAGCCACTCAGATACCCTACGGGCTCGGAAAGTGCAACGAAACCATCAAATTTTAGCTAGAAACTGTATTTTTGTCGATTTTTATTGAATATGAACTATATTTCAACGTTTTTTGATGGTTCTGAGCCACCAAACACACTTAAAGCATGCAGAATCGACTCAGAATAGGAAAAGGAGACGTTTAGGTCAATTTTATGCATTCTGGCGTTCGTAGATACAAGAAAACTGTTTAAAATTCTTCAGAAACGTCACTTTTGAAGTGTTTTCTTGTACTTTTAAGCCACTCAGATACCCTACGGGCTCGGAAAGTGCAACGAAACCATCAAATTTTAACTAGAAACTGTATTTTTGTCGATTTTTATTGAATTTGAACTATATTTCAACGTTTTTTGATGGTTCTGAGCCACCAAACACTCTTAAAGCATGCAGAATCGACTCAGAATAGGAAAAGGAGACGTTTAGGTCAATTTTGTGCATTCTGGCGTTCGTAGATACAAGAAAACTGTTAAAATTCTTCAGAAACGTCACTTTTGAAGTGTTTTCTTGTACTTTTAAGCCACTCAGATACCCTACGGGCTCGGAAAGTGCAACGAAACCATCAAATTTTAGCTAGAAACTGTATTTTTGTCGATTTTTATTGAATTTGAACTATATTTCAACGTTTTTTGATGGTTCTGAGCCACCAAACACACTTAAAGCATGCAGAATCGACTCAGAATAGGAAAAGGAGACGTTTAGGTCAATTTTATGCATTCTGGCGTTCGTAGATGCAAGAAAACCGTTAAAATTCTTCAGAAACGTCACTTTTGAAGTGTTTTCTTGTACTTTTAAGCCACTCAGATACCCTACGGGCTCGGAAATTGCAACGAAACCATCAAATTTTAACTAGAAACTGTATTTTTGTCGATTTTTATTGAATTTGAACTATATTTCAACGTTTTTTGATGGTTCTGAGCCACCAAACACTCTTAAAGCATGCAGAATCGACTCAGAATAGGAAAAGGAGACGTTTAGGTCAATTTTATGCATTCTGGCGTTCGTAGATACAAGAAAACTGTTAAAATTCTTCAGAAACGTCACTTCTGAAGTGTTTTCTTGTACTTTTAAGCCACTCAGATACCCTACGGGCTCGGAAAGTGCAACGAAACCATCAAATTTTAACTAGAAACTGTATTTTTGTCGATTTTTATTGAATTTGAACTATATTTCAACGTTTTTTGATGGTTCTGAGCCACCAAACACACTTAAAGCATGCAGAATCGACTCAGAATAGGAAAAGGAGACGTTTAGTTCAATTTTATGCATTCTGGCGTTCGTAGATACAAGAAAACTGTTAAAATTCTTCAGAAACGTCACTTTTGAAGTGTTTTCTTGTACTTTTAAGCCACTCAGATACCCTACGGGCTCGGAAAGTGCAACGAAACCATCAAATTTTAACTAGAAACTGTATTTTTGTCGATTTTTATTGAATTTGAACTATATTTCAACGTTTTTTGATGGTTCTGAGCCACCAAACACACTTAAAGCATGCAGAATCGACTCAGAATAGGAAAAGGATACGTTTAGGTCAATTTTATGCATTCTGGCGTTCGTAGATACAAGAAAACTGTTAAAATTCTTCAGAAACGTCACTTTTGAAGTGTTTTCTTGTACTTTTAAGCCACTCAGATACCCTACGGGCTCGGAAAGTGCAACGAAACCATCAAATTTTAACTAGAAACTGTATTTTTGTCGATTTTTATTGAATTTGAACTATATTTCAACGTTTTTTGATGGTTCTGAGCCACCAAACACACTTAAAGCATGCAGAATCGACTCAGAATAGGAAAAGGAGACGTTTAGGTCAATTTTATGCATTCTGGCGTTCGTAGATACAAGAAAACTGTTAAATTTCTTCAGAAACGTCACTTTTGAAGTGTTTTCTTGTACTTTTAAGCCACTCAGATACCCTACGGGCTCGGAAAGTGCAACGAAACCATCACATTTTAGCTAGAAACTGTATTTTTGTCGATTTTTATTGAATTTGAACTATATTTCAACGTTTTTTGATGGTTCTGAGCCACCAAACACACTTAAAGCATGCAGAATCGACTCAGAATAGGAAAAGGAGACGTTTAGGTCAATTTTATGCATTCTGGCGTTCGTAGATACAAGAAAACTGTTAAAATACTTTAGAAACGTCACTTTTGAAGTGTTTTCTTGTACTTTTAAGCCACTCAGATACCCTACGGGCTCGGAAAGTGCAACGAAACCATCAAATTTTAACTAGAAACTGTATTTTTGTCGATTTTTATTGAATTTGAACTATATTTCAACGTTTTTTGATGGTTCTGAGCCACCAAACACACTTAAAGCATGCAGAATCGACTCAGAATAGGAAAAGGAGACGTTTAGGTCAATTTTATGCATTCTGGCGTTCGTAGATACAAGAAAACTGTTAAAATTCTTCAGAAACGTCACTTTTGAAGTGTTTTCTTGTCCTTTTAAGCCACTCAGATACCCTACGGGCTCGGAAAGTGCAACGAAACCATCAAATTTTAACTAGAAACTGTATTTTTGTCGATTTTTATTGAATTTGAACTACATTTCAACGTTTTTTGATGGTTCTGAGCCACCAAACACACTTAAAGCATGCAGAATCGACTCAGAATAGGACAAGGAGACGTTTAGGTCAATTTTATGCATTCTGGCGTTCGTAGATACAAGAAAACTGTTAAAATTCTTCAGAAACGTCACTTTTAAAGTGTTTTCTTGTACTTTTAAGCCACTCAGATACCCAACGGGCTCGGAAAGTGCAACGAAACCATCAAATTTTAGCTAGAAACTGTATTTTTGTCGATTTTTATTGAATTTGAACTATATTTCAACGTTTTTTGATGGTTCTGAGCCATCAAACACTTAAAGCATGCAGAATCGACTCAGAATAGGAAGAGGAGACGTTTAGGTCAATTTTATGCATTCTGGCGTTCGTAGATACAAGAAAACTGTTAAAATTCTCAGAAACGTCACTTTTGAAGTGTTTTCTTGTACTTTTAAGCCACTCAGATACCCTACGGGCTCGGAAAGTGCAACGAAACCATCAAATTTTAACTAGAAACTGTATTTTTGTCGATTTTTATTGAATTTGAACTATATTTCAACGTTTTTTGATGGTTCTGAGCCACCAAACACACTTAAAGCATGCAGAATCGACTCAGAATAGGAAAACGAGACGTTTAGGTCAATTTTATGCATTCTGGCGTTCGTAGATACAAGAAAACTGTTAAAATTCTTCAGAAACGTCACTTTTGAAGTGTTTTCTTGTACTTTTAAGCCACTCAGATACCCTACGGGCTCGGAAAGTGCAACGAAACCATCAAATTTTAACTAGAAACTGTATTTTTGTCGATTTTTATTGAATTTGAACTATATTTCAACGTTTTTTGATGGTTCTGAGCCACCAAACACACTTAAAGCATGCAGAATCGACTCAGAATAGGAAAAGGAGACGTTTAGGTCAATTTTATGCATTCTGGCGTTCGTAGATACAAGAACACTGTTAAAATTCTTCAGAAACGTCACTTTTGAAGTGTTTTCTTGTACTTTTAAGCCACTCAGATACCCTACGGGCTCGGAAAGTGCAACGAAACCATCAAATTTTAGCTAGAAACTGTATTTTTGTCGATTTTTATTGAATATGAACTATATTTCAACGTTTTTTGATGGTTCTGAGCCACCAAACACACTTAAAGCATGCAGAATCGACTCAGAATAGGAAAAGGAGACGTTTAGGTCAATTTTATGCATTCTGGCGTTCGTAGATACAAGAAAACTGTTAAAATTCTTCAGAAACGTCACTTTTGAAGTGTTTTCTTGTACTTTTAAGCCACTCAGATACCCTACGGGCTCGGAAAGTGCAACGAAACCATCAAATTTTAACTAGAAACTGTATTTTTGTCGATTTTTATTGAATTTGAACTATATTTCAACGTTTTTTGATGGTTCTGAGCCACCAAACACTCTTAAAGCATGCAGAATCGACTCAGAATAGGAAAAGGAGACGTTTAGGTCAATTTTGTGCATTCTGGCGTTCGTAGATACAAGAAAACTGTTAAAATTCTTCAGAAACGTCACTTTTGAAGTGTTTTCTTGTACTTTTAAGCCACTCAGATACCCTACGGGCTCGGAAAGTGCAACGAAACCATCAAATTTTAGCTAGAAACTGTATTTTTGTCGATTTTTATTGAATTTGAACTATATTTCAACGTTTTTTGATGGTTCTGAGCCACCAAACACACTTAAAGCATGCAGAATCGACTCAGAATAGGAAAAGGAGACGTTTAGGTCAATTTTATGCATTCTGGCGTTCGTAGATACAAGAAAACCGTTAAAATTCTTCAGAAACGTCACTTTTGAAGTGTTTTCTTGTACTTTTAAGCCACTCAGATACCCTACGGGCTCGGAAATTGCAACGAAACCATCAAATTTTAACTAGAAACTGTATTTTTGTCGATTTTTATTGAATTTGAACTATATTTCAACGTTTTTTGATGGTTCTGAGCCACCAAACACTCTTAAAGCATGCAGAATCGACTCAGAATAGGAAAAGGAGACGTTTAGGTCAATTTTATGCATTCTGGCGTTCGTAGATACAAGAAAACTGTTAAAATTCTTCAGAAACGTCACTTCTGAAGTGTTTTCTTGTACTTTTAAGCCACTCAGATACCCTACGGGCTCGGAAAGTGCAACGAAACCATCAAATTTTAACTAGAAACTGTATTTTTGTCGATTTTTATTGAATTTGAACTATATTTCAACGTTTTTTGATGGTTCTGAGCCACCAAACACACTTAAAGCATGCAGAATCGACTCAGAATAGGAAAAGGAGACGTTTAGTTCAATTTTATGCATTCTGGCGTTCGTAGATACAAGAAAACTGTTAAAATTCTTCAGAAACGTCACTTTTGAAGTGTTTTCTTGTACTTTTAAGCCACTCAGATACCCTACGGGCTCGGAAAGTGCAACGAAACCATCAAATTTTAACTAGAAACTGTATTTTTGTCGATTTTTATTGAATTTGAACTATATTTCAACGTTTTTTGATGGTTCTGAGCCACCAAACACACTTAAAGCATGCAGAATCGACTCAGAATAGGAAAAGGAGACGTTTAGGTCAATTTTATGCATTCTGGCGTTCGTAGATACAAGAAAACTGTTAAAATTCTTCAGAAACGTCACTTTTGAAGTGTTTTCTTGTACTTTTAAGCCACTCAGATACCCTACGGGCTCGGAAAGTGCAACGAAACCAACAAATTTTAACTAGAAACTGTATTTTTGTCGATTTTTATTGAATTTGAACTATATTTCAACGTTTTTTTGATGGTTCTGAGCCACCAAACACACTTAAAGCATGCAGAATCGACTCAGAATAGGAAAAGGAGACGTTTAGGTCAATTTTATGCATTCTGGCGTTCGTAGATACAAGAAAACTGTTAAAATTCTTCAGAAACGTCACTTTTGAAGTGTTTTCTTGTACTTTTAAGCCACTCAGATACCCTACGGGCTCGGAAAGTGCAACGAAACCATCAAATTTTAGCTAGAAACTGTATTTTTGTCGATTTTTATTGAATTTGAACTATATTTCAACGTTTTTTGATGGTTCTGAGCCACCAAACACACTTAAAGCATGCAGAATCGACTCAGAATAGGAAAAGGAGACGTTTAGGTCAATTTTATGCATTCTGGCGTTCGTAGATACAAGAAAACTGTTAAAATTCTTCAGAAACGTCACTTTTGAAGTGTTTTCTTGTACTTTTAAGCCACTCAGATACCCTACGGGCTCGGAAAGTGCAACGAAACCATCAAATTTTAACTAGAAACTGTATTTTTGTCGATTTTTATTGAATTTGAACTATATTTCAACGTTTTTTGATGGTTCTGAGCCACCAAACACACTTAAAGCATGCAGAATCGACTCAGAATAGGAAAAGGAGACGTTTAGGTCAATTTTATGCATTCTGGCGTTCGTAGATACAAGAAAACTGTTAAAATTCTTCAGAAACGTCACTTTTGAAGTGTTTTCTTGTACTTTTAAGCCACTCAGATACCCTACGGGCTCGGAAAGTGCAACGAAACCATCAAATTTTAGCCAGAAACTGTATTTTTGTCGATTTTTATTGAATTTGAACTATATTTCAACGTTTTTTTGATGGTTCTGAGCCACCAAACACACTTAAAGCATGCAGAATCGACTCAGAATAGGAAAAGGAGACGTTTAGGTCAATTTTATGCATTCTGGCGTTCGTAGATACAAGAAAACTGTTAAAATTCTTCAGAAACGTCACTTTTGAAGTGTTTTCTTGTACTTTTAAGCCACTCAGATACCCTACGGGCTCGGAAAGTGCAACGAAACCATCAAATTTTAACTAGAAACTGTATTTTTGTCGATTTTTATTGAATTTGAACTATATTTCAACGTTTTTTGATGTTTCTGAGCCACCAAACACACTTAAAGCATGCAGAATCGACTCAGAATAGGAAAAGGAGACGTTTAGGTCAATTTTATGCATTTTGGCGTTCGTAGATACAAGAAAACTGTTAAAATTCTTCAGAAACGTCACTTTTGAAGTGTTTTCTTGTACTATTAAGCCACTCAGATACCCTACGGGCTCGGAAAGTGCAACGAAACCATCAAATTTTAACTAGAAACTGTATTTTTGTCGATTTTTATTGAATTTGAACTATATTTCAACGTTTTTTGATGGTTCTGAGCCACCAAACACACTTAAAGCATGCAGAATCGACTCAGAATAGGAAAAGGAGACGTTTAGGTCAATTTTATGCATTCTGGCGTTCGTAGATACAAGAAAACTGTTAAAATTCTTCAGAAACGTCACTTTTGAAGTGTTTTCTTGTACTTTTAAGCCACTCAGATACGCTACGAGCTCGGAAAGTGCAACGAAACCATCAAATTTTAGCTAGAAACTGTATTTTTGTCGATTTTTATTGAATTTGAACTATATTTCAACGTTTTTTGATGGTTCTGAGCCACCAAACACACTTAAAGCATGCAGAATCGACTCAGAATAGGAAAAGGAGACGTTTAGGTCAATTTTATGCATTCTGGCGTTAGTAGATACAAGAAAACTGTTAAAATTCTTCAGAAACGTCACTTTTGAAGTGTTTTCTTGTACTTTTAAGCCACTCAGATACCCTACGGGCTCGGAAAGTGCAACGAAACCATCAAATTTTATCTAGAAACTGTATTTTTGTCGATTTTTATTGAATTTGAACTATATTTCAACGTTTTTTGATGGTTCTGAGCCACCAAACACACTTAAAGCATGCAGAATCGACTCAGAATAGGAAAAGGAGACGTTTAGGTCAATTTTATGCATTCTGGCGTTCGTAGATACAAGAAAACTGTTAAAATTCTTCAGAAACGTCACTTTTGAAGTGTTTTCTTGTACTTTTAAGCCACTCAGATACCCTACGGGCTCGGAAAGTGCAACGAAACCATCAAATTTTAGCTAGAAACTGTATTTTTGTCGATTTTTATTGAATTTGAACTATATTTCAACGTTTTTTGATGGTTCTGAGCCACCAAACACACTTAAAGCATGCAGAATCGACTCAGAATAGGAAAAGGAGACGTTTAGGTCAATTTTATGCACTCTGGCATTCGTAGATACAAGAAAACTGTTAAAATTCTTCAGAAACGTCACTTTTGAAGTGTTTTCTTGTACTTTTAAGCCACTCAGATACCCTACGGGCTCGGAAAGTGCAACGAAACCATCAAATTTTAGCTAGAAACTGTATTTTTGTCGATTTTTATTGAATTTGAACTATATTTCAACGTTTTTTGATGGTTCTGAGCCACCAAACACACTTAAAGCATGCAGAATCGACTCAGAATAGGAAAAGGAGACGTTTAGGTCAATTTTATGCATTCTGGCGTTCGTAGATACAAGAAAACTGTTAAAATTCTTCAGAAACGTCACTTTTGAAGTGTTTTCTTATACATTTAAGCCACTCAGATACCCTACGGGCTCGGAAAGTGCAACGAAACTATCAAATTTTAGCTAGAAACTGTATTTTTGTAGATTTTTATTGAATTTGAACTATATTTCAACGTTTTTTGATGGTTCTGAGCCACCAAACACACTTAAAGCATGCAGAATCGACTCAGAATAGGAAAAGGAGACGTTTAGGTCAATTTTATGCATTCTGGCGTTCGTAGATACAAGAAAACTGTTAAAATTCTTCAGAAACGTCACTTTTGAAGTGTTTTCTTGTACTTTTAAGCCACTCAGATACCCTACGGGCTCGGAAAGTGCAACAAAACCATCAAATTTTAGCTAGAAACTGTATTTTTGTCGATTTTTATTGAATTTGAACTATATTTCAACGTTTTTTGATGGTTCTGAGCCACCAAACACACTTAAAGCATGCAGAATCGACTCAGAATAGGAAAAGGAGACGTTTAGGTCAATTTTATGCATTCTGGCGTTCGTAGATACAAGAAAACTGTTAAAATTCTTCAGAAACGTCACTTTTGAAGTGTTTTCTTGTACTTTTAAGCCACTCAGATACCCTACGGGCTCGGAAAGTGCAACGAAACCATCAAATTTTAGCTAGAAACTGTATTTTTGTCGATTTTTATTGAATTTGAACTATATTTCAACGTTTTTTGATGGTTCTGAGCCACCAAACACACTTAAAGCATGCAGAATCGACTCAGAATAGGAAAAGGAGACGTTTAGGTCAATTTTATGCATTCTGGCGTTCGTAGATACAAGAAAACTGTTAAAATTCTTCAGAAACGTCACTTTTGAAGTGTTTTCTTGTACTTTTAAGCCACTCAGATACCCTACGGGCTCGGAAAGTGCAACGAAACCATCAAATTTTAGCTAGAAACTGTATTTTTGTCGATTTTTATTGAATTTGAACTATATTTCAACGTTTTTTGATGGTTCTGAGCCACCAAACACACTTAAAGCATGCAGAATCGACTCAGAATAGGAAAAGGAGACGTTTAGGTCAATTTTATGCATTCTGGCGTTCGTAGATACAAGAAAACTGTTAAAATTCTTCAGAAACGTCACTTTTGAAGTGTTTTCTTGTACTTTTAAGCCACTCAGATACCCTACGGGCTCGGAAAGTGCAACGAAACCATCAAATTTTAGCTAGAAACTGTATTTTTGTCGATTTTTATTGAATTTGAACTATATTTCAACGTTTTTTGATGGTTCTGAGCCACCAAACACACTTAAAGCATGCAGAATCGACTCAGAATAGGAAAAGGAGACGTTTAGGTCAATTTTATGCATTCTGGCGTTCGTAGATACAAGAAAACTGTTAAAATTCTTCAGAAACGTCACTTTTGAAGTGTTTTCTTGTACTTTTAAGCCACTCAGATACCCTACGGGCTCGGAAAGTGCAACGAAACCATCAAATTTTAACTAGAAACTGTATTTTTGTCGATTTTTATTGAATTTGAACTATATTTCAACGTTTTTTGATGGTTCTGAGCCACCAAACACACTTAAAGCATGCAGAATCGACTCAGAATAGGAAAAGGAGACGTTTAGGTCAATTTTATGCATTCTGGCGTTCGTAGATACAAGAAAACTGTTAAAATTCTTCAGAAACGTCACTTTTGAAGTGTTTTCTTGTACTTTTAAGCCACTCAGATACCCTACGGGCTCGGAAAGTGCAACGAAACCATCAAATTTTAGCTAGAAACTGTATTTTTGTCGATTTTTATTGAATTTGAACTATATTTCAACGTTTTTTGATGGTTCTGAGCCACCAAACACACTTAAAGCATGCAGAATCGACTCAGAATAGGAAAAGGAGACGTTTAGGTCAATTTTATGCACTCTGGCATTCGTAGATACAAGAAAACTGTTAAAATTCTTCAGAAACGTCACTTTTGAAGTGTTTTCTTGTACTTTTAAGCCACTCAGATACCCTACGGGCTCGGAAAGTGCAACGAAACCATCAAATTTTAGCTAGAAACTGTATTTTTGTCGATTTTTATTGAATTTGAACTATATTTCAACGTTTTTTGATGGTTCTGAGCCACCAAACACACTTAAAGCATGCAGAATCGACTCAGAATAGGAAAAGGAGACGTTTAGGTCAATTTTATGCATTCTGGCGTTCGTAGATACAAGAAAACTGTTAAAATTCTTCAGAAACGTCACTTTTGAAGTGTTTTCTTATACATTTAAGCCACTCAGATACCCTACGGGCTCGGAAAGTGCAACGAAACTATCAAATTTTAGCTAGAAACTGTATTTTTGTAGATTTTTATTGAATTTGAACTATATTTCAACGTTTTTTGATGGTTCTGAGCCACCAAACACACTTAAAGCATGCAGAATCGACTCAGAATAGGAAAAGGAGACGTTTAGGTCAATTTTATGCATTCTGGCGTTCGTAGATACAAGAAAACTGTTAAAATTCTTCAGAAACGTCACTTTTGAAGTGTTTTCTTGTACTTTTAAGCCACTCAGATACCCTACGGGCTCGGAAAGTGCAACAAAACCATCAAATTTTAGCTAGAAACTGTATTTTTGTCGATTTTTATTGAATTTGAACTATATTTCAACGTTTTTTGATGGTTCTGAGCCACCAAACACACTTAAAGCATGCAGAATCGACTCAGAATAGGAAAAGGAGACGTTTAGGTCAATTTTATGCATTCTGGCGTTCGTAGATACAAGAAAACTGTTAAAATTCTTCAGAAACGTCACTTTTGAAGTGTTTTCTTGTACTTTTAAGCCACTCAGATACCCTACGGGCTCGGAAAGTGCAACGAAACCATCAAATTTTAGCTAGAAACTGTATTTTTGTCGATTTTTATTGAATTTGAACTATATTTCAACGTTTTTTGATGGTTCTGAGCCACCAAACACACTTAAAGCATGCAGAATCGACTCAGAATAGGAAAAGGAGACGTTTAGGTCAATTTTATGCATTCTGGCGTTCGTAGATACAAGAAAACTGTTAAAATTCTTCAGAAACGTCACTTTTGAAGTGTTTTCTTGTACTTTTAAGCCACTCAGATACCCTACGGGCTCGGAAAGTGCAACGAAACCATCAAATTTTAGCTAGAAACTGTATTTTTGTCGATTTTTATTGAATTTGAACTATATTTCAACGTTTTTTGATGGTTCTGAGCCACCAAACACACTTAAAGCATGCAGAATCGACTCAGAATAGGAAAAGGAGACGTTTAGGTCAATTTTATGCATTCTGGCGTTCGTAGATACAAGAAAACTGTTAAAATTCTTCAGAAACGTCACTTTTGAAGTGTTTTCTTGTACTTTTAAGCCACTCAGATACCCTACGGGCTCGGAAAGTGCAACGAAACCATCAAATTTTAGCTAGAAACTGTATTTTTGTCGATTTTTATTGAATTTGAACTATATTTCAACGTTTTTTGATGGTTCTGAGCCACCAAACACACTTAAAGCATGCAGAATCGACTCAGAATAGGAAAAGGAGACGTTTAGGTCAATTTTATGCATTCTGGCGTTCGTAGATACAAGAAAACTGTTAAAATTCTTCAGAAACGTCACTTTTGAAGTGTTTTCTTGTACTTTTAAGCCACTCAGATACCCTACGGGCTCGGAAAGTGCAACGAAACCATCAAATTTTAACTAGAAACTGTATTTTTGTCGATTTTTATTGAATTTGAACTATATTTCAACGTTTTTTGATGGTTCTGAGCCACCAAACACACTTAAAGCATGCAGAATCGACTCAGAATAGGAAAAGGAGACGTTTAGGTCAATTTTATGCATTCTGGCGTTCGTAGATACAAGAAAACTGTTAAAATTCTTCAGAAACGTCACTTTTGAAGTGTTTTCTTGTACTTTTAAGCCACTCAGATACCCTACGGGCTCGGAAAGTGCAACGAAACCATCAAATTTTAGCTAGAAACTGTATTTTTGTCGATTTTTATTGAATTTGAACTATATTTCAACGTTTTTTGATGGTTCTGAGCCACCAAACACACTTAAAGCATGCAGAATCGACTCAGAATAGGAAAAGGAGAAGTTTAGGTCAATTTTATGCATTCTGGCGTTCGTAGATACAAGAAAACTATTAAAATTCTTCAGAAACGTCACTTTTGAAGTGTTTTCTTGTACTTTTAAGCCACTCAGATACCCTACGGGCTCGGAAAGTGCAACGAAACCATCAAATTTTAGCTAGAAACTGTATTTTTGTCGATTTTTATTGAATTTGAACTATATTTCAACGTTTTTTGATGGTTCTGAGCCACCAAACACACTTAAAGCATGCAGAATCGACTCAGAATAGGAAAAGGAGACGTTTAGGTCAATTTTATGCATTCTGGCGTTCGTAGATACAAGAAAACTGTTAAA
This sequence comes from Zophobas morio, assembly GCF_036711695.1. NCBI lineage: Eukaryota > Metazoa > Arthropoda > Insecta > Coleoptera > Tenebrionidae > Zophobas > Zophobas morio. The sequence goes on along the minus strand of NW_026973111.1, from coordinate 17,235 downwards.
ATTCTTCAGAAACGTCACTTTTGAAGTGTTTTCTTGTACTTTTAAGCCACTCAGATACCCTACGGGCTCGGAAAGTGCAACGAAACCATCAAATTTTAGCTAGAAACTGTATTTTTGTCGATTTTTATTGAATTTGAACTATATTTCAAAGTTTTTTGATGGTTCTGAGCCACCAAACACACTTAAAGCATGCAGAATCGACTCAGAATAGGAAAAGGAGACGTTTAGGTCAATTTTATGCATTCTGGCGTTCGTAGATACAAGAAAACTGTTAAAATTCTTCAGAAACGTCACTTTTGAAGTGTTTTCTTGTACTTTTAAGCCACTCAGATACCCTACGGGCTCGGAAAGTGCAACGAAACCATCAAATTTTAGCTAGAAACTGTATTTTTGTCGATTTTTATTGAATTTGAACTATATTTCAACGTTTTTTGATGGTTCTGAGCCACCAAACACACTTAAAGCATGCAGAATCGACTCAGAATAGGAAAAGGAGACGTTTAGGTCAATTTTATGCATTCTGGCGTTCGTAGATACAAGAAAACTGTTAAAAATTCTTCAGAAACGTCACTTTTGAAGTGTTTTCTTGTACTTTTAAGCCACTCAGATACCCTCGGGCTCGGAAAGTGCAACGAAACCATCAAATTTTAACTAGAAACTGTATTTTTGTCGATTTTTATTGAATTTGAACTATATTTCAACGTTTTTTGATGGTTCTGAGCCACCAAACACACTTAAAGCATGCAGAATCGACTCAGAATAGGAAAAGGAGACGTTTAGGTCAATTTTATGCATTCTGGCGTTCGTAGATACAAGAAAACTGTTAAAATTCTTCAGAAACGTCACTTTTGAAGTGTTTTCTTGTACTTTTAAGCCACTCAGATACCCTACGGGCTCGGAAAGTGCAACGAAACCATCAAATTTTAGCTAGAAACTGTATTTTTGTCGATTTTTATTGAATTTGAACTATATTTCAACGTTTTTTGATGGTTCTGAGCCACCAAGCACACTTAAAGCATGCAGAATCGACTCAGAATAGGAAAAGGAGAAGTTTAGGTCAATTTTATGCATTCTGGCGTTCGTAGATACAAGAAAACTGTTAAAATTCTTCAGAAACGTCACTTTTGAAGTGTTTTCTTGTACTTTTAAGCCACTCAGATACCCTACGGGCTCGGAAAGTGCAACGAAACCATCAAATTTTAGCTAGAAACTGTATTTTTGTCGATTTTTATTGAATTTGAACTATATTTCAACGTTTTTTGATGGTTCTGAGCCACCAAACACACTTAAAGCATGCAGAATCGACTCAGAATAGGAAAAGGAGACGTTTAGGTCAATTTTATGCATTCTGGCGTTCGTAGATACAAGAAAACTGTTAAAATTCTTCAGAAACGTCACTTTTGAAGTGTTTTCTTGTACTTTTAAGCCACTCAGATACCCTACGGGCTCGGAAAGTGCAACGAAACCATCAAATTTTAGCTAGAAACTGTATTTTTGTCGATTTTTATTGAACTTGAACTATATTTCAAAGTTTTTTGATGGTTCTGAGCCACCAAACACACTTAAAGCATGCAGAATCGACTCAGAATAGGAAAAGGAGACGTTTAGGTCAATTTTATGCATTCTGGCGTTCGTAGATACAAGAAAACTGTTAAAATTCTTCAGAAACGTCACTTTTGAAGTGTTTTCTTGAACTTTTAAGCCACTCAGATACCCAACGGGCTCGGAAAGTGCAACGAAACCATCAAATTTTAGCTAGAAACTGTATTTTTGTCGATTTTTATTGAATTTGAACTATATTTCAACGTTTTTTGATGGTTCTGAGCCACCAAACACACTTAAAGCATGCAGAATCGACTCAGAATAGGAAAAGGAGACGTTTAGGTCAATTTTATGCATTCTGGCGTTCATAGATACAAGAAAACTGTTAAAATTCTTCAGAAACGTCACTTTTGAAGTGTTTTCTTGTACTTTTAAGCCACTCAGATACCCTACGGGCTCGGAAAGTGCAACGAAACCATCAAATTTTAGCTAGAAACTGTATTTTTGTCGATTTTTATTCAATTTGAACTATATTTCAACGTTTTTTGATGGTTCTGAGCCACCAAACACACTTAAAGCATGCAGAATCGACTCAGAATAGGAAAAGGAGACGTTTAGGTCGATTTTATGCATTCTGGCGTTCGTAGATACAAGAAAACTGTTAAAATTCTTCAGAAACGTCACTTTTGAAGTGTTTTCTTGTACTTTTAAGCCACTCAGATACCCATACGGGCTCGGAAAGTGCAACGAAACCATCAAATTTTAGCTAGAAACTGTATTTTTGTCGATTTTTATTGAATTTGAACTATATTTCAACGTTTTTTGATGGTTCTGAGGCACCAAACACACTTAAAGCATGCAGAATCGACTCAGAATAGGAAAAGGAGACGTTTAGGTCAATTTTATGCATTCTGGCGTTCGTAGATACAAGAAAACTGTTAAAATTCTTCAGAAACGTCACTTTTGAAGTGTTTTCTTGTACTTTTAAGCCACTCAGATACCCTACGGGCTCGGAAAGTGCAACGAAACCATCAAATTTTAGCTAGAAACTGTATTTTTGTCGATTTTTATTGAATTTGAACTATATTTCAACGTTTTTTGATGGTTGTGAGCCACCAAACCCACTTAAAGCATGCAGAATCGACTCAGAATAGGAAAAGGAGACGTTTAGGTCAATTTTATGCATTCTGGCGTTCGTAGATACAAGAAAACTGTTAAAATTCTTCAGAAACGTCACTTTTGAAGTGTTTTCTTGTACTTTTAAGCCACTCAGATACCCTACGGGCTCGGAAAGTGCAACGAAACCATCAAATTTTAGCTAGAAACTGTATTTTTGTCGATTTTTATTGAATTTGAACAATATTTCAACGTTTTTTGATGGTTCTGAGCCACCAAACACACTTAAAGCATGCAGAATCGACTCAGAATAGGAAAAGGAGACGTTTAGGTCGATTTTATGCATTCTGGCGTTCGTAGATACAAGAAAACTGTTAAAATTCTTCAGAAACGTCACTTTTGAAGTGTTTTCTTGTACTTTTAAGCCACTCAGATACCCTACGGGCTCGGAAAGTGCAACGAAACCATCAAATTTTAGCTAGAAACTGAATTTTTGTCGATTTTTATTGAATTTGAACTATATTTCAACGTTTTTTGATGGTTCTGAGCCACCAAACACACTTAAAGCATGCAGAATCGACTCAGAATAGGAAAAGGAGACGTTTAGGTCAATTTTATGCATTCTGGCGTTCGTAGATACAAGAAAACTGTTAAAATTCTTCAGAAACGTCACTTTTGAAGTGTTTTCTTGTACTTTTAAGCCACTCAGATACCCTACGGGCTCGGAAAGTGCAACGAAACCATCAAATTTTAGCTAGAAACTGTATTTTTGTCGATTTTTATTGAATTTGAACTATATTTCAACGTTTTTTGATTGTTCTGAGCCACCAAACACACTTAAAGCATGCAGAATCGACTCAGAATAGGAAAAGGAGACGTTTAGGTCAATTTTATGCATTCTGGCGTTCGTAGATACAAGAAAACTGTTAAAATTCTTCAGAAACGTCACTTTTGAAGTGTTTTCTTGTACTTTTAAGCCACTCAGATACCCTACGGGCTCGGAAAGTGCAACGAAACCGTCAAATTTTAGCTAGAAACTGTATTTTTGTCGATTTTTATTGAATTTGAACTATATTTCAAAGTTTTTTGATGGTTCTGAGCCACCAAACACACTTAAAGCATGCAGAATCGACTCAGAATAGGAAAAGGAGACGTTTAGGTCAATTTTATGCATTCTGGCGTTCGTAGATACAAGAAAACTGTTAAAATTCTTCAGAAACGTCACTTTTGAAGTGGTTTCTTGTACTTTTAAGCCACTCAGATACCCTACGGGCTCGGAAAGTGCAACGAAACCATCAAATTTTAGCTAGAAACTGTATTTTTGTCGATTTTTATTGAATTTGAACTATATTTCAACGTTTTTTGATGGTTCTGAGGCACCAAACACACTTAAAGCATGCAGAATCGACTCAGAATAGGAAAAGGAGACGTTTAGGTCAATTTTATGCATTCTGGCGTTCGTAGATACAAGAAAACTGTTAAAATTCTTCAGAAACGTCACTTTTGAAGTGTTTTCTTGTATTTTTAAGCCACTCAGATACCCAACGGGCTCGGAAAGTGCAACGAAACCATCAAATTTTAGCTAGAAACTGTATTTTTGTCGATTTTTATTGAATTTGAACTATATTTCAACGTTTTTTGATGGTTCTGAGCCACCAAACACACTTAAAGCATGCAGAATCGACTCAGAATAGGAAAAGGAGACGTTTAGGTCAATTTTATGCATTCTGGCGTTCGTAGATACAAGAAAACTGTTAAAATTCTTCAGAAACGTCACTTTTGAAGTGTTTTCTTGTACTTTTAAGCCACTCAGATACCCAACGGGCTCGGAAAGTGCAAAAAAACCATCAAATTTTAGCTAGAAACTGTATTTTTGTCGATTTTTATTAAATTTGAACTATATTTCAACGTTTTTTGATGGTTCTGAGCCACCAAACACACTTAAAGCATGCAGAATCGACTCAGAATAGGAAAAGGAGACGTTTAGGTCAATTTTATGCATTCTGGCGTTCGTAGATACAAGAAAACTGTTAAAATTCTTCAGAAACGTCACTTTTGAAGTGTTTTCTTGTACTTTTAAGCCACTCAGATACCCTACGGGCTCGGAAAGTGCAACGAAACCATCAAATTTTAGCTAGAAACTGTATTTTTGTCGATTTTTATTGAATTTGAACTATATTTCAACGTTTTTTGATGGTTCTGAGCCACCAAACACACTTAAAGCATGCAGAATCGACTCAGAATAGGAAAAGGAGACGTTTAGGTCAATTTTATGCATTCTGGCGTTCGTAGATACAAGAAAACTGTTAAAATTCTTCAGAAACGTCACTTTTGAAGTGTTTTCTTGTACTTTTAAGCCACTCAGACACCCTACGGGCTCGGAAAGTGCAACGAAACCATAAAATTTTAGCTAGAGACTGTATTTTTGTCGATTTTTATTGAATTTGAACTAATTTCAACGTTTTTTGATGGTTCTGAGCCACCAAACACACTTAAAGCATGCAGAATCGACTCAGAATAGGAAAAGGAGACGTTTAGGTCAATTTTATGCATTCTGGCGTTCGTAGATACAAGAAAACTGTTAAAATTCTTCAGAAACGTCACTTTTGACGTGTTTTCTTGTACTTTTAAGCCACTCAGATACCCTACGGGCTCGGAAAGTGCAACGAAACCATCAAATTTTAGCTAGAAACTGTATTTTTGTCGATTTTTATTGAATTTGAACTATATTTCAACGTTTTTTGATGGTTCTGAGGCACCAAACACACTTAAAGCATGCAGAATCGACTCAGAATAGGAAAAGGAGACGTTTAGGTCAATTTTATGCATTCTGGCGTTCGTAGATACAAGAAAACTGTTAAAATTCTTCAGAAACGTCACTTTTGAAGTGTTTTCTTGTACTTTTAAGCCACTCAGATACCCTACGGGCTCGGAAAGTGCAACGAAACCATCAAATTTTAGCTAGAAACTGTATTTTTGTCGATTTTTATTGAATTTGAACTATATTTCAACGTTTTTTGATGGTTCTGAGCCACCAAACACACTTAAAGCATGCAGAATCGACTCAGAATAGGAAAAGGAGACGTTTAGGTCAATTTTATGCATTCTGGCGTTCGTAGATACAAGAAAACTGTTAAAATTCTTCAGAAACGTCACTTTTGAAGTGTTTTCTTGTACTTTTAAGCCACTCAGATACCCTACGGGCTCGGAAAGTGCAAAGAAACCATCAAATTTTAGCTAGAAACTGTATTTTTGTCGATTTTTATTGAATTTGAACTATATTTCAACGTTTTTTGATGGTTCTGAGCCACCAAACACACTTAAAGCATGCAGAATCGACTCAGAATAGGAAAAGGAGAAGTTTAGGTCAATTTTATGCATTCTGGCGTTCGTAGATACAAGAAAACTGTTAAAATTCTTCAGAAACGTCACTTTTGAAGTGTTTTCTTGTACTTTTAAGCCACTCAGATACCCTACGGGCTCGGAAAGTGCAACGAAACCATCAAATTTTAGCTAGAAACTGTATTTTTGTCGATTTTTATTGAATTTGAACTATATTTCAACGTTTTTTGATGGTTCTGAGCCACCAAACACACTTAAAGCATGCAGAATCGACTCAGAATAGGAAAAGTAGACGTTTAGGTCAATTTTATGCATTCTGGCGTTCGTAGATACAAGAAAACTGTTAAAATTCTTCAGAAACGTCACTTTTGAAGTGTTTTCTTGTACTTTTAAGCCACTCAGATACCCTACGGGCTCGGAAAGTGCAACGAAACCATAAAATTTTAGCTAGAGACTGTATTTTTGTCGATTTTTATTGAATTTGAACTAATTTCAACGTTTTTTGATGGTTCTGAGCCACCAAACACACTTAAAGCATGCAGAATCGACTCAGAATAGGAAAAGGAGACGTTTAGGTCAATTTTATGCATTCTGGCGTTCGTAGATACAAGAAAACTGTTAAAATTCTTCAGAAACGTCACTTTTGAAGTGTTTTCTTGTACTTTTAAGCCACTCAGATACCCAACGGGCTCGGAAAGTGCAACGAAACCATCAAATTTTAGCTAGAAACTGTATTTTTGTCGATTTTTATTGAATTTGAACTATATTTCAACGTTTTTTGATGGTTCTGAGCCACCAAACACACTTAGAGCATGCAGAATCGACTCAGAATAGGAAAAGGAGACGTTTAGGTCAATTTTATGCATTCTGGCGTTCGTAGATACAAGAAAACTGTTAAAATTCTTCAGAAACGTCACTTTTGAAGTGTTTTCTTGTACTTTTAAGCCACTCAGATACCCTACGGGCTCGGAAAGTGCAACGAAACCATCAAATTTTAGTTAGAAACTGTATTTTTGTCGATTTTTATTGAATTTGAACCATATTTCAACGTTTTTTGATGGTTCTGAGCCACCAAACACACTTAAAGCATTCAGAATCGACTCAGAATAGGAAAAGGAGACGTTTAGGTCGATTTTATGCATTCTGGCGTTCGTAGATACAAGAAAACTGTTAAAATTCTTCAGAAACGTCACTTTTGAAGTGTTTTCTTGTACTTTTAAGCCACTCAGATACCCTACGGGCTCGGAAAGTGCAACGAAACCATCAAATTTTAGCTAGAAACTGAATTTTTGTCGATTTTTATTGAATTTGAACTATATTTCAATGTTTTTTGATGGTTCTGAGCCACCAAACACACTTAAAGCATGCAGAATCGACTCAGAATAGGAAAAGGAGACGTTTAGGTCAATTTTATGCATTCTGGCGTTCGTAGATACAAGAAAACTGTTAAAATTCTTCAGAAACGTCACTTTTGAAGTGTTTTCTTGTACTTTTAAGCCACTCAGATACCCTACGGGCTCGGAAAGTGCAACGAAACCATCAAATTTTAGCTAGAAACTGTATTTTTGTCGATTTTTATTGAATTTGAACTATATTTCAACGTTTTTTGATGGTTCTGAGCCACCAAACACACTTAAAGCATGCAGAATCGACTCAGAATAGGAAAAGGAGACGTTTAGGTCAATTTTATGCATTCTGGCGTTCGTAGATACAAGAAAACTGTTAAAATTCTTCAGAAACGTCACTTTTGAAGTGTTTTCTTGTACTTTTAAGCCACTCAGATACCCTACGGGCTCGGAAAGTGCAACGAAACCATCAAATTTTAGCTAGAAACTGTATTTTTGTCGATTTTTATTGAATTTGAACTATATTTCAAAGTTTTTTGATGGTTCTGAGCCACCAAACACACTTAAAGCATGCAGAATCGACTCAGAATAGGAAAAGGAGACGTTTAGGTCAATTTTATGCATTCTGGCGTTCGTAGATACAAGAAAACTGTTAAAATTCTTCAGAAACGTCACTTTTGAAGTGTTTTCTTGTACTTTTAAGCCACTCAGATACCCTACGGGCTCGGAAAGTGCAACGAAACCATCAAATTTTAGCTAGAAACTGTATTTTTGTCGATTTTTATTGAATTTGAACTATATTTCAACGTTTTTTGATGGATCTGAGCCACGAAACACACTTAAAGCATGCAGAATCGACTCAGAATAGGAAAAGGAGACGTTTAGGTCAATTTTATGCATTCTGGCGTTCGTAGATACAAGAAAACTGTTAAAATTCTTCAGAAACGTCACTTTTGAAGTGTTTTCTTGTACTTTTAAGCCACTCAGATACCCTACGGGCTCGGAAAGTGCAACGAAACCATCAAATTTTAGCTAGAAACTGTATTTTTGTCGATTTTTATTAAATTTGAACTATATTTCAACGTTTTTTGATGGTTCTGAGCCACCAAACACACTTAAAGCATGCAGAATCGACTCAGAATAGGAAAAGGAGACGTTTAGGTCGATTTTATGCATTCTGGCGTTCGTAGATACAAGAAAACTGTTAAAATTCTTCAGAAACGTCACTTTTGAAGTGTTTTCTTGTACTTTTAAGCCACTCAGATACCCTACGGGCTCGGAAAGTGCAACGAAACCATCAAATTTTAGCTAGAAACTGAATTTTTGTCGATTTTTATTGAATTTGAACTATATTTCAACGTTTTTTGATGGTTCTGAGCCACCAAACACACTTAAAGCATGCAGAATCGACTCAGAATAGGAAAAGGAGACGTTTAGGTCAATTTTATGCATTCTGGCGTTCGTAGATACAAGAAAACTGTTAAAATTCTTCAGAAACGTCACTTTTGAAGTGTTTTCTTGTACTTTTAAGCCACTCAGATACCCTACGGGCTCGGAAAGTGCAACGAAACCATCAAATTTTAGCTAGAAACTGTATTTTTGTCGATTTTTATTGAATTTGAACTATATTTCAACGTTTTTTGATGGTTCTGAGCCACCAAACACACTTAAAGCATGCAGAATCGACTCAGAATAGGAAAAGGAGACGTTTAGGTCAATTTTATGCATTCTGGCGTTCGTAGATACAAGAAAACTGTTAAAGAACGGAAAATCGACAAAAATACAGTTTCTAGCTAAAATTTGATGGTTTCGTTGCACTTTCCGAGCCCGTAGGATATCTGAGTGGCTTAAAAGTACAAGAAAACACTTCAAAAGTGACGTTTCTGAAGAATTTTAACAGTTTTCTTGTATCTACGAACGCCAGAATGCATAAAATTGACCTAAACGTCTCCTTTTCCTATTCTGAGTCGATTCTGCATGCTTTAAGTGTGTTTGGTGGCTCAGAACCATCAAAAAACGTTGAAATATAGTTCAAATTCAATAAAAATCGACAAAAATACAGTTTCTAGCTAAAAATTTGATGGTTTCGTTGCACTTTCCGAGCCCGTAGGGTATCTGAGTGGCTTAAAAGTACAAGAAAACACTTCAAAAGTGACGTTTCTGAAGAATTTTAACAGTTTTCTTGTATCTACGAACGCCAGAATGCATAAAATTGACCTAAACGTCTCCTTTTCCTATTCTGAGTCGATTCTGCATGCTTTAAGTGTGTTTGGTGGCTCAGAACCATCAAAAAAACGTTGAAATATAGTTCAAATTCAATAAAAATCGACAAAAATACAGTTTCTAGCTAAAATTTGATGGTTTCGTTGCACTTTCCGAGCCCCTTGGGTATCTGAGTGGCTTAAAAGTACAAGAAAACACTTCAAAAGTGACGTTTCTGAAGAATTTTAACAGTTTTCTTGTATCTACGAACGCCAGAATGCATAAAATTGACCTAAACGTCTCCTTTTCCTATTCTGAGTCGATTCTGCATGCTTTAAGTGTGTTTGGTGGCTCAGAACCATCAAAAAACGTTGAAATATAGTTCAAATTCAATAAAAATCGACAAAAATACAGTTTCTAGCTAAAATTTGATGGTTTCGTTGCACTTTCCGAGCCCGTAGGGTATCTGAGTGGCTTAAAAGTACAAGAAAACACTTCAAAAGTGACGTTTCTGAAGAATTTTAACAGTTTTCTTGTATCTACGAACGCCAGAATGCATAAAATTGACCTAAACGTCTCCTTTTCCTATTCTGAGTCGATTCTGCATGCTTTAAGTGTGTTTGGTGGCTCAGAACCATCAAAAAACGTTGAAATATAGTTCAAATTCAATAAAAATCGACAAAAATACAGTTTCTAGCTAAAATTTGATGGTTTCGTTGCACTTTCCGAGCCCGTAGGGTATCTGAGTGGCTTAAAAGTACAAGAAAACACTTCGAAAGTGACGTTTCTGAAGAATTTTAACAGTTTTCTTGTATCTACGAACGCCAGAATGCATAAAATTGACCTAAACGTCTCCTTTTCCTATTCTGAGTCGATTCTGCATGCTTTAAGTGTGTTTGGTGGCTCAGAACCATCAAAAAACGTTGAAATGTAGTTCAAATTCAATAAAAATCGACAAAAATACAGTTTCTAGCTAAAATTTGATGGTTTCGTTGCACTTTCCGAGCCCGTAGGGTATCTGAGTGGCTTAAAAGTACAAGAAAACACTTCAAAAGTGACGTTTCTGAAGAATTTTAACAGTTTTCTTGTATCTACGAACGCCAGAATGCATAAAATTGACCTAAACGTCTCCTTTTCCTATTCTGAGTCGATTCTGCATGCTTTAAGTGTGTTTGGTGGCTCAGAACCATCAAAAAACGTTGAAATATAGTTCAAATTCAATAAAAATCGACAAAAATACAGTTTCTAGCTAAAATTTGATGGTTTCGTTGCACTTTCCGAGCCCGTAGGGTATCTGAGTGGCTTAAAAGTACAAGAAAACACTTCAAAAGTGACGTTTCTGAAGAATTTTAACAGTTTTCTTGTATCTACGAACGCCAGAATGCATAAAATTGACCTAAACGTCTCCTTTTCCTATTCTGAGTCGATTCTGCATGCTTTAAGTGTGTTTGGTGGCTCAGAACCATCAAAAAACGTTGAAATATAGTTCAAATTCAATAAAAATCGACAAAAATACAGTTTCTAGCTAAAATTAGATGGTTTCGTTGCACTTTCCGAGCCCGTAGGGTATCTGAGTGGCTTAAAATTACAAGAAAACACTTCAAAAGTGACGTTTCTGAAGAATTTTAACAGTTTTCTTGTATCTACGAACGCCAGAACGCATAAAATTGACCTAAACGTCTCCTTTTCCTATTCTGAGTCGATTCTGCATGCTTTAAGTGTGTTTGGTGGCTCAGAACCATCAAAAAACGTTGAAATATAGTTCAAATTCAAAAAAAATCGACAAAAATACAGTTTCTAGCTAAAATTTGATGGTTTCGTTGCACTTTCCGAGCCCGTAGGGTATCTGAGTGGCTTAAAAGTACAAGAAAACACTTCAAAAGTGACGTTTCTGAAGAATTTTAACAGTTTTCTTGTATCTACGAACGCCAGAATGCATAAAATTGACCTAAACGTCTCCTTTTCCTATTCTGAGTCGATTCTGCATGCTTTAAGTGTGTTTGGTGGCTCAGAACCATCAAAAAACGTTGAAATATAGTTCAAATTCAATAAAAATCGACAAAAATACAGTTTCTAGCTAAAATTTGATGGTTTCGTTGCACTTTCCGAGCCCGTAGGGTATCTGAGTGGCTTAAAAGTACAAGAAAACACTTCAAAAGTGACGTTTCTGAAGAATTTTAACAGTTTTCTTGTATCTACGAACGCCAGAATGCATAAAATTGACCTAAACGTCTCCTTTTCCTATTCTGAGTCGATTCTGCATGCTTTAAGTGTGTTTGGTGGCTCAGAACCATCAAAAAACGTTGAAATATAGTTCAAATTCAATAAAAATCGACAAAAATACAGTTTCTAGCTAAAATTTGATGGTTTCGTTGCACTTTCCGAGCCCGTAGGGTATCTGAGTGGCTTAAAAGTACAAGAAAACACTTCAAAAGTGACGTTTCTGAAGAATTTTAACAGTTTTCTTGTATCTACGAACGCCAGAATGCATAAAATTGACCTAAACGTCTCCTTTTCCTATTCTGAGTCGATTCTGCATGCTTTAAGTGTGTTTGGTGGCTCAGAACCATCAAAAAACGTTGAAATATAGTTCAAATTCAATAAAAATCGACAAAAATACAGTTTCTAGCTAAAATTTGATGGTTTCGTTGCACTTTCCGAGCCCGTAGGGTATCTGAGTGGCTTAAAAGTACAAGAAAACACTTCAAAAGTGACGTTTCTGAAGAATTTTAACAGTTTTCTTGTATCTACGAACGCCAGAATGCATAAAATTGACCTAAACGTCTCCTTTTCCTATTCTGAGTCGATTCTGCATGCTTTAAGTGTGTTTGGTGGCTCAGAACCATCAAAAAACGTTGAAATATAGTTCAAATTCAATAAAAATCGACAAAAATACAGTTTCTAGCTAAAATTTGATGGTTTCGTTGCACTTTCCGAGCCCGTAGGGTATCTGAGTGGCTTAAAAGTACAAGAAAACACTTCAAAAGTGACGTTTCTGAAGAATTTTAACAGTTTTCTTGTATCTACGAACGCCAGAATGCATAAAATTGACCTAAACGTCTCCTTTTCCTATTCTGAGTCGATTCTGCATGCTTTAAGTGTGTTTGGTGGCTCAGAACCATCAAAAAACGTTGAAATATAGTTCAAATTCAATAAAAATCGACAAAAATACAGTTTCTAGCTAAAATTTGATGGTTTCGTTGCACTTTCCGAGCCCATAGGGTATCTGAGTGGCTTAAAAGTACAAGAAAACACTTCAAAAGTGACGTTTCTGAAGAATTTTAACAGTTTTCTTGTATCTACGAACGCCAGAATGCATAAAATTGACCTAAACGTCTCCTTTTCCTATTCTGAGTCGATTCTGCATGCTTTAAGTGTGTTTGGTGGCTCAGAACCATCAAAAAACGTTGAAATATAGTTCAAATTCAATAAAAATCGACAAAAATACAGTTTCTAGCTAAAATTTGATGGTTTCGTTGCACTTTCCGAGCCCGTAGGGTATCTGAGTGGCTTAAAAGTACAAGAAAACACTTCAAAAGTGACGTTTCTGAAGAATTTTAACAGTTTTCTTGTATCTACGACCGCCAGAATGCATAAAATTGACCTAAACGTCTCCTTTTCCTATTCTGAGTCGATTCTGCATGCTTTAAGTGTGTTTGGTGGCTCAGAACCATCAAAAAACGTTGAAATATAGTTCAAATTCAATAAAAATCGACAAAAATACAGTTTCTAGCTAAAATTAGATGGTTTCGTTGCACTTTCCGAGCCCGTAGGGTATCTGAGTGGCTTAAAATTACAAGAAAACACTTCAAAAGTGACGTTTCTGAAGAATTTTAACAGTTTTCTTGTATCTACGAACGCCAGAACGCATAAAATTGACCTAAACGTCTCCTTTTCCTATTCTGAGTCGATTCTGCATGCTTTAAGTGTGTTTGGTGGCTCAGAACCATCAAAAAACTTTGAAATATAGTTCAAATTCAAAAAAAATCGACAAAAATACAGTTTCTAGCTAAAATTTGATGGTTTCGTTGCACTTTCCGAGCCCGTAGGGTATCTGAGTGGCTTAAAAGTACAAGAAAACACTTCAAAAGTGACGTTTCTGAAGAATTTTAACAGTTTTCTTGTATCTACGAACGCCAGAATGCATAAAATTGACCTAAACGTCTCCTTTTCCTATTCTGAGTCGATTCTGCATGCTTTAAGTGTGTTTGGTGGCTCAGAACCATCAAAAAACGTTGAAATATAGTTCAAATTCAATAAAAATCGACAAAAATACAGTTTCTAGCTAAAATTTGATGGTTTCGTTTGCACTTTCCGAGCCCGTAGGGTATCTGAGTGGCTTAAAAGTACAAGAAAACACTTCAAAAGTGACGTTTCTGAAGAATTTTAACAGTTTTCTTGTATCTACGAACGCCAGAATGCATAAAATTGACCTAAACGTCTCCTTTTCCTATTCTGAGTCGATTCTGCATGCTTTAAGTGTGTTTGGTGGCTCAGAACCATCAAAAAACGTTGAAATATAGTGCAAATTCAATAAAAATCGACAAAAATACAGTTTCTAGCTAAAATTTGATGGTTTCGTTGCACTTTCCGAGCCCGTAGGGTATCTGAGTGGCTTAAAAGTACAAGAAAACACTTCAAAAGTGACGTTTCTGAAGAATTTTAACAGTTTTCTTGTATCTACGAACGCCAGAATGCATAAAATTGACCTAAACGTCTCCTTTTCCTATTCTGAGTCGATTCTGCATGCTTTAAGTGTGTTTGGTGGCTCAGAACCATCAAAAAACGTTGAAATATAGTTCAAATTCAATAAAAATCGACAAAAATACAGTTTCTAGCTAAAATTTGATGGTTTCGTTGCACTTTCCGAGCCCGTAGGGTATCTGAGTGGCTTAAAAGTACAAGAAAACACTTCAAAAGTGACGTTTCTGAAGAATTTTAACAGTTTTCTTGTATCTACGAACGCCAGAATGCATAAAATTGACCTAAACGTCTCCTTTTCCTATTCTGAGTCGATTCTGCATGCTTTAAGTGTGTTTGGTGGCTCAGAACCATCAAAAAACGTTGAAATATAGTTCAAATTCAATAAAAATCGACAAAAATACAGTTTCTAGCTAAAATTTGATGGTTTCGTTGCACTTTCCGAGCCCGTAGGGTATCTGAGTGGCTTAAAAGTACAAGAAAACACTTCAAAAGTGACGTTTCTGAAGAATTTTAACAGTTTTCTTGTATCTACGAACGCCAGAATGCATAAAATTGACCTAAACGTCTCCTTTTCCTATTCTGAGTCGATTCTGCATGCTTTAAGTGTGTTTGGTGGCTCAGAACCATCAAAAAACGTTGAAATATAGTTCAAATTCAATAAAAATCGACAAAAATACAGTTTCTAGCTAAAATTTGATGGTTTCGTTGCACTTTCCGAGCCCGTAGGGTATCTGAGTGGCTTAAAAGTACAAGAAAACACTTCAAAAGTGACGTTTCTATAGAATTTTAACAGTTTTCTTGTATCTACGAACGCCAGAATGCATAAAATTGACCTAAACATCTCCTTTTCCTATTCTGAGTCGATTCTGCATGCTTTAAGTGTGTTTGGTGGCTCAGAACCATCAAAAAACGTTGAAATATAGTTCAAATTCAATAAAAATCGACAAAAATACAGTTTCTAGCTAAAATTTGATGGTTTCGTTGCACTTTCCGAGCCCGTAGGGTATCTGAGTGGCTTAAAAGTACAAGAAAACACTTCAAAAGTGACGTTTCTGAAGAATTTTAACAGTTTTCTTGTATCTACGAACGCCAGAATGCATAAAATTGACCTAAACGTCTCCTTTTCCTATTCTGAGTCGATTCTGCATGCTTTAAGTGTGTTTGGTGGCTCAGAACCATCAAAAAACGTTGAAATATAGTTCAAATTCAATAAAAATCGACAAAAATACAGTTTCTAGCTAAAATTTGATGGTTTCGTTGCACTTTCCGAGCCCGTAGGGTATCTGAGTGGCTTAAAAGTACAAGAAAACACTTCAAAAGTGACGTTTCTGAAGAATTTTAACAGTTTTCTTGTATCTACGAACGCCAGAATGCATAAAATTGACCTAAACGTCTCCTTTTCCTATTCTGAGTCGATTCTGCATGCTTTAAGTGTGTTTGGTGGCTCAGAACCATCAAAAAACGTTGAAATATAGTTCAAATTCAATAAAAATCGACAAAAATACAGTTTCTAGCTAAAATTTGATGGTTTCGTTGCACTTTGCGAGCCGGTAGGGTATCTGAGTGGCTTAAAAGTACAAGAAAACACTTCAAAAGTGACGTTTCTGAAGAATTTTAACAGTTTTCTTGTATTTACGAACGCCAGAATGCATAAAATTGACCTAAACGTCTCCTTTTCCTATTCTGAGTCGATTCTGCATGCTTTAAGTGTGTTTGGTGGCTCAGAACCATCAAAAAACGTTGAAATATAGTTCAAATTCAATAAAAATCGACAAAAATACAGTTTCTAGCTAAAATTTGATGGTTTCGTTGCACTTTCCGAGCCCGTAGGGTATCTGAGTGGCTTAAAAGTACAAGAAAACACTTCAAAAGTGACGTTTCTGAAGAATTTTAACAGTTTTCTTGTATCTACGAACGCCAGAATGCATAAAATTGACCTAAACGTCTCCTTTTCCTATTCTGAGTCGATTCTGCATGCTTTAAGTGTGTTTGGTGGCTCAGAACCATCAAAAAACGTTGAAATATAGTTCAAATTCAATAAAAATCGACAAAAATACAGTTTCTAGCTAAAATTTGATGGTTTCGTTGCACTTTCCGAGCCCGTAGGGTATCTGAGTGGCTTAAAAGTACAAGAAAACACTTCAAAAGTGACGTTTCTGAAGAATTTTAACAGTTTTCTTGTATCTACGAACGCCAGAATGCATAAAATTGACCTAAACGTCTCCTTTTCCTATTCTGAGTCGATTCTGCATGCTTTAAGTGTGTTTGGTGGCTCAGAACCATCAAAAAACGTTGAAATATAGTTCAAATGCAATAAAAATCGACAAAAATACAGTTTCTAGCTAAAATTTGATGGTTTCGTTACACTTTCCGAGCCCGTTGGGTATCTGAGTGGCTTAAAAGTACAAGAAAACACTTCAAAAGTGACGTTTCTGAAGAATTTTAACAGTTTTCTTGTATCTACGAACGCCAGAATGCATAAAATTGACCTAAACGTCTCCTTTTCCTATTCTGAGTCGATTCTGCATGCTTTAAGTGTGTTTGGTGGCTCAGAACCATCAAAAAACGTTGAAATATAGTTCAAATTCAATAAAAATCGACAAAAATACAGTTTCTAGCTAAAATTTGATGGTTTCGTTGCACTTTCCGAGCCCGTAGGGTATCTGACTGGCTTAAAAGTACAAGAAAACACTTCAAAAGTGACGTTTCTGAAGAATTTTAACAGTTTTCTTGTATCTACGAACGCCAGAATGCATAAAATTGACCTAAACGTCTCCTTTTCCCTATTCTGAGTCGATTCTGCATGCTTTAAGTGTGTTTGGTGGCTCAGAACCATCAAAAAACGTTGAAATATAGTTCAAATTCAATAAAAATCGACAAAAATACAGTTTCTAGCTAAAATTTGATGGTTTCGTTGCACTTTCCGAGCCCGTAGGGTATCTGAGTGGCTTAAAAGTACAAGAAAACACTTCAAAAGTGACGT
>NW_026973110.1:0-66331 GCF_036711695.1 Zophobas morio | reverse complement strand
GAAACCATCAAATTTTAGCTAGAAACTGTATTTTTGTCGATTTTTATTGAATTTGAACTATATTTCAACGTTTTTTGATGGTTCTGAGCCACCAAACACACTTAAAGCATGCAGAATCGACTCAGAATAGGAAAAGGAGACGTTTAGGTCAATTTTATGCATTCTGGCGTTCGTAGATACAAGAAAACTGTTAAAATTCTTCAGAAACGTCACTTTGAAGTGTTTTCTTGTACTTTTAAGCCAATCAGATACCCTACGGGCTCGGAAAGTGCAACGAAACCAACAAATTTTAGCTAGAAACTGTATTTTTGTCGATTTTTATTGAATTTGAACTATATTTCAACGTTTTTTGATGGTTCTGAGCCACCAAACACACTTAAAGCATGCAGAATCGACTCAGAATAGGAAAAGGAGACGTTTAGCTCAATTTTATGCATTCTGGCGTTCGTAGATACAAGAAAACTGTTAAAATTCTTCAGAAACGTCACTTTTGAAGTGTTTTCTTGTACTTTTAAGCCAATCAGATACCCTACGGGCTCGGAAAGTGCAACGAAACCATCAAATTTTAGCTAGAAACTGTATTTTTGTCGATTTTTATTGAATTTGAACTATATTTCAACGTTTTTTGATGGTTCTGAGCCACCAAACACACTTAAAGCATGCAGAATCGACTCAGAATAGGAAAAGGAGACGTTTAGGTCAATTTTATGCATTCTGGCGTTCGTAGATACAAGAAAACTGTTAAAATTCTTCAGAAACGTCACTTTTGAAGTGTTTTCTTGTACTTTTAAGCCAACCAGATACCCTACGGGCTCGGAAAGTGCAACGAAACCATCAAATTTTAGCTAGAAACTGTATTTTTGTCGATTTTTATTGAATTTGAACTATATTTCAACGTTTTTTGATGGTTCTGAGCCACCAAACACACTTAAAGCATGCAGAATCGACTCAGAATAGGAAAAGGAGACGTTTAGGTCAATTTTATGCATTCTGGCGTTCGTAGATACAAGAAAACTGTTAAAATTCTTCAGAAACGTCACTTTTGAAGTGTTTTCTTGTACTTTTAAGCCAATCAGATACCCTACGGGCTCGGAAAGTGCAACGAAACCATCAAATTTTAGCTAGAAACTGTATTTTTGTCGATTTTTATTGAATTTGAACTATATTTCAACGTTTTTTGATGGTTCTGAGCCACCAAACACACTTAAAGCATGCAGAATCGACTCAGAATAGGAAAGGGAGACGTTTAGGTCAATTTTATGCATTCTGGCGTTCGTAGATACAAGAAAACTGTTAAAATTCTTCAGAAACGTCACTTTTGAAGTGTTTTCTTGTACTTTTAAGCCAATCAGATACCCTACGGGCTCGGAAAGTGCAACGAAACCATCAAATTTTAGCTAGAAACTGTATTTTTGTCGATTTTTATTGAATTTGAACTATATTTCAACGTTTTTTGATGGTTCTGAGCCACCAAACACACTTAAAGCATGCAGAATCGACTCAGAATAGGAAAAGGAGACGTTTAGGTCAATTTTATGCATTCTGGCGTTCGTAGATACAAGTAAACTGTTAAAATTCTTCAGAAACGTCACTTTTGAAGTGTTTTCTTGTACTTTTAAGCCAATCAGATACCCTACGTGCTCGGAAAGTGCAACGAAACCATCAAATTTTAGCTAGAAACAGTATTTTTGTCGATTTTTATTGAATTTGAACTATATTTCAACGTTTTTTGATGGTTCTAAGCCACCAAACACACTTAAAGCATGCAGAATCGACTCAGAATAGGAAAAGGAGACGTTTAGGTCAATTTTATGCATTCTGGCGTTCGTAGATACAAGAAAACTGTTAAAATTCTTCAGAAACGTCACTTTTGAAGTGTTTTCTTGTACTTTTAAGCCAATCAGATACCCAACGGGCTCGGAAAGTGCAACGAAACCATCAAATTTTAGCTAGAAACTGTATTTTTGTCGATTTTTATTGAATTTGAACTATATTTCAACGTTTTTTGATGGTTCTGAGCCACCAAACACACTTAAAGCATGCAGAATCGACTCAGAATAGGAAAAGGAGACGTTTAGGTCAATTTTATGCATTCTGGCGTTCGTAGATACAAGAAAACTGTTAAAATTCTTCAGAAACGTCACTTTTGAAGTGTTTTCTTGTACTTTTAAGCCAATCAGATACCCTACGGGCTCGGAAAGTGCAACGAAACCATCAAATTTTAGCTAGAAACTGTATTTTTGTCGATTTTTATTGAATTTGAACTATATTTCAACGTTTTTTGATGGTTCTGAGCCACCAAACACACTTAAAGCATGCAGAATCGACTCAGAATAGGAAAAGGAGACGTTTAGGTCAATTTTATGCATTCTGGCGTTCGTAGATACAAGAAAACTGTTAAAATTCTTCAGAAACGTCACTTTTGAAGTGTTTTCTTGTACTTTTAAGCCAATCAGATACCCTACGGGCTCGGAAAGTGCAACGAAACCATCAAATTTTAGCTAGAAACTGTATTTTTGTCGATTTTTATTGAATTTGAACTATATTTCAACGTTTTTTGATGGTTCTGAGCCACCAAACACACTTAAAGCATGCAGAATCGACTCAGAATAGGAAAAGGAGACGTTTAGGTCAATTTTATGCATTCTGGCGTTCGTAGATACAAGAAAACTGTTAAAATTCTTCAGAAACGTCACTTTTGAAGTGTTTTCTTGTACTTTTAAGCCAATCAGATACCCTACGGGCTCGGAAAGTGCAACGAAACCATCAAATTTTAGCTAGAAACTGTATTTTTGTCGATTTTTATTGAATTTGAACTATATTTCAACGTTTTTTGATGGTTCTGAGCCACCAAACACACTTAAAGCATGCAGAATCGACTCAGAATAGGAAAAGGAGACGTTTAGGTCAATTTTATGCATTCTGGCGTTCGTAGATACAAGTAAACTGTTAAAATTCTTCAGAAACGTCACTTTTGAAGTGTTTTCTTGTACTTTTAAGCCAATCAGATACCCTACGTGCTCGGAAAGTGCAACGAAACCATCAAATTTTAGCTAGAAACAGTATTTTTGTCGATTTTTATTGAATTTGAACTATATTTCAACGTTTTTTGATGGTTCTAAGCCACCAAACACACTTAAAGCATGCAGAATCGACTCAGAATAGGAAAAGGAGACGTTTAGGTCAATTTTATGCATTCTGGCGTTCGTAGATACAAGAAAACTGTTAAAATTCTTCAGAAACGTCACTTTTGAAGTGTTTTCTTGTACTTTTAAGCCAATCAGATACCCAACGGGCTCGGAAAGTGCAACGAAACCATCAAATTTTAGCTAGAAACTGTATTTTTGTCGATTTTTATTGAATTTGAACTATATTTCAACGTTTTTTGATGGTTCTGAGCCACCAAACACACTTAAAGCATGCAGAATCGACTCAGAATAGGAAAAGGAGACGTTTAGGTCAATTTTATGCATTCTGGCGTTCGTAGATACAAGAAAACTGTTAAAATTCTTCAGAAACGTCACTTTTGAAGTGTTTTCTTGTACTTTTAAGCCAATCAGATACCCTACGGGCTCGGAAAGTGCAACGAAACCATCAAATTTTAGCTAGAAACTGTATTTTTGTCGATTTTTATTGAATTTGAACTATATTTCAACGTTTTTTGATGGTTCTGAGCCACCAAACACACTTAAAGCATGCAGAATCGACTCAGAATAGGAAAAGGAGACGTTTAGGTCAATTTTATGCATTCTGGCGTTCGTAGATACAAGAAAACTGTTAAAATTCTTCAGAAACGTCACTTTTGAAGTGTTTTCTTGTACTTTTAAGCCAATCAGATACCCTACGGGCTCGGAAAGTGCAACGAAACCATCAAATTTTAGCTAGAAACTGTATTTTTGTCGATTTTTATTGAATTTGAACTATATTTCAACGTTTTTTGATGGTTCTGAGCCACCAAACACACTTAAAGCATGCAGAATCGACTCAGAATAGGAAAAGGAGACGTTTAGGTCAATTTTATGCATTCTGGCGTTCGTAGATACAAGAAAACTGTTAAAATTCTTCAGAAACGTCACTTTTGAAGTGTTTTCTTGTACTTTTAAGCCAATCAGATACCCTACGGGCTCGGAAAGTGCAACGAAACCATCAAATTTTAGCTAGAAACTGTATTTTTGTCGATTTTTATTGAATTTGAACTATATTTCAACGTTTTTTGATGGTTCTGAGCCACCAAACACACTTAAAGAATGCAGAATCGACTCAGAATAGGAAAAGGAGACGTTTAGGTCAATTTTATGCATTCTGGCGTTCGTAGATACAAGAAAACTGTTAAAATTCTTCAGAAACATCACTTTTGAAGTGTTTTCTTGTACTTTTAAGCCAATCAGATACCCAACGGGCTCGGAAAGTGCAACGAAACCATCAAATTTTAGCTAGAAACTGTATTTTTGTCGATTTTTATTGAATTTGAACTATATTTCAAAGTTTTTTGATGGTTCTGAGCCACCAAACACACTTAAAGCATGCAGAATCGACTCAGAATAGGAAAAGGAGACGTTTAGGTCAATTTTATGCATTCTGGCGTTCGTAGATACAAGAAAACTGTTAAAATTCTTCAGAAACGTCAGTTTTGAAGTGTTTTCTTGTACTTTTAAGCCAATCAGATACCCTACGGGCTCGGAAAGTGCAACGAAACCATCAAATTTTAGCTAGAAACTGTATTTTTGTCGATTTTTATTGAATTTGAACTATATTTCAACGTTTTTTGATGGTTCTGAGCCACCAAACACACTTAAAGCATGCAGAATCGACTCAGAATAGGAAAAGGAGACGTTTAGGTCAATTTTATGCATTCTGGCGTTCGTAGATACAAGAAAACTGTTAAAATTCTTCAGAAACGTCACTTTTGAAGTGTTTTCTTGTACTTTTAAGCCAATCAGATACCCTATGGGCTCGGAAAGTGCAACGAAACCATCAAATTTTAGCTAGAAACTGTATTTGTGTCGATTTTTATTGAATTTGAACTATATTTCAACGTTTTTTGATGGTTCTGAGCCACCAAACACACTTAAAGCATGCAGAATCGACTCAGAATAGGAAAAGGAGACGTTTAGGTCAATTTTATGCATTCTGGCGTTCGTAGATACAACAAAACTGTTAAAATTCTTCAGAAACGTCACTTTTGAAGTGTTTTCTTGTACTTTTAAGCCAATCAGATACCCTACGGGCTCGGAAAGTGCAACGAAACCACCAAATTTTAGCTAGAAACTGTATTTTTGTCGATTTTTATTGAATTTGAACTATATTTCAACGTTTTTTGATGGTTCTGAGCCACCAAACACACTTAAAGCATGCAGAATCGACTCAGAATAGGAAAAGGAGACGTTTAGGTCAATTTTATGCATTCTGGCGTTCGTAGATACAAGAAAACTGTTAAAATTCTTCAGAAACGTCACTTTTGAAGTGTTTTCTTGTACTTTTAAGCCAATCAGATACCGTACGGGCTCGGAAAGTGCAACGAAACCATCAAATTTTAGCTAGAAACTGTATTTTTGTCGATTTTTATTGAATTTGAACTATATTTCAACGTTTTTTGATGGTTCTGAGCCACCAAGCACACTTAAAGCATGCAGAATCGACTCAGAATAGGAAAAGGAGACGTTTAGGTCAATTTTATGCATTCTGGCGTTCGTAGATACAAGAAAACTGTTAAAATTCTTCAGAAACGTCACTTTTGAAGTGTTTTCTTGTACTTTTAAGCCAATCAGATACCCTACGGGCTCGGAAAGTGCAACGAAACCATCAAATTTTAGCTAGAAACTGTATTTTTGTCGATTTTTATTGAATTTGAACTATATTTCAACGTTTTTTGATGGTTCTGAGCCACCAAACACACTTAAAGCATGCAGAATCGACTCAGAATAGGAAAAGGAGACGTTTAGGTCAATTTTATGCATTCTGGCGTTCGTAGATACAAGAAAACTGTTAAAATTCTTCAGAAACGTCACTTTTGAAGTGTTTTCTTGTACTTTTAAGCCAATCAGATACCCTACGGGCTCGGAAAGTGCAACGAAACCATCAAATTTTAGCTAGAAACTGTATTTTTGTCGATTTTTGTTGAATTTGAACTATATTTCAACGTTTTTTGATGGTTCTGAGCCACCAAACACACTTAAAGCATGCAGAATCGACTCAGAATAGGAAAAGGAGACGTTTAGGTCAATTTTATGCATTCTGGCGTTCGTAGATACAAGAAAACTGTTAAAATTCTTCAGAAACGTCACTTTTGAAGTGTTTTCTTGTACTTTTAAGCCAATCAGATACCCAACGGGCTCGGAAAGTGCAACGAAACCATCAAATTTTAGCTAGAAACTGTATTTTTGTCGATTTTTATTGAATTTGAACTATATTTCAACGTTTTTTGATGGTTCTGAGCCACCAAACACACTTAAAGCATGCAGAATCGACTCAGAATAGGAAAAGGAGACGTTTAGGTCAATTTTATGCATTCTGGCGTTCGTAGATACAAGAAAACTTTTAAAATTCTTCAGAAACGTCACTTTTGAAGTGTTTTCTTGTACTTTTAAGCCAATCAGATAACCTACGGGCTCGGAAAGTGCAACGAAACCATCAAATTTTAGCTAGAAACTGTATTTTTGTCGATTTTTATTGAATTTGAACCATATTTCAACGTTTTTTGATGGTTCTGAGCCACCAAACACACTTAAAGCATGCAGAATCGACTCAGAATAGGAAAAGGAGACGTTTAGGTCAATTTTATGCATTCTGGCGTTCGTAGATACAAGAAAACTGTTAAAATTCTTCAGAAACGTCACTTTTGAAGTGTTTTCTTGTACTTTTAAGCCAATCAGATACCCTACGGGCTCGGAAAGTGCAACGAAACCGTCAAATTTTAGCTAGAAACTGTATTTTTGTCGATTTTTATTGAATTTGAACTATGTTTCAACGTTTTTTGATGGTTCTGAGCCACCAAACACACTTAAAGCATGCAGAATCGACTCAGAATAGGAAAAGGAGACGTTTAGGTCAATTTTATGCATTCTGGCGTTCGTAGATACAAGAAAACTGTTAAAATTCTTCAGAAACGTCACTTTTGAAGTGTTTTCTTGTACTTTTAAGCCAATCAGATACCCTACGGGCTCGGAAAGTGCAACGAAACCATCAAATTTTAGCTAGAAACTGTATTTTTGTCGATTTTTATTGAATTTGAACTATATTTCAACGTTTTTTGATGGTTCTGAGCCACCAAACACACTTAAAGCATGCAGAATCGACTCAGAATAGGAAAAGGAGACGTTTAGGTCAATTTTATGCATTCTGGCGTTCGTAGATACAAGAAAACTGTTAAAATTCTTCAGAAACGTCACTTTTGAAGTGTTTTCTTGTACTTTTAAGCCAATCAGATACCCTACGGGCTCGGAAAGTGCAACGAAACCATCAAATTTTAGCTAGAAACTGTATTTTTGTCGATTTTTATTGAATTTGAACTATATTTCAACGTTTTTTGATGGTTCTGAGCCACCAAACACACTTGAAGCATGCAGAATCGACTCAGAATAGGAAAAGGAGACGTTTAGGTCAATTTTATGCATTCTGGCGTTCGTAGATACAAGAAACCTGTTAAAATTCTTCAGAAACGTCACTTTTGAAGTGTTTTCTTGTACTTTTAAGCCAATCAGATACCCTACGGGCTCGGAAAGTGCAACGAAACCGTCAAATTTTAGCTAGAAACTCTATTTTTGTCGATTTTTATTGAATTTGAACTATATTTCAACGTTTTTTGATGGTTCTGAGCCACCAAACACACTTAAAGCATGCAGAATCGACTCAGAATAGGAAAAGGAGACGTTTAGGTCAATTTTATGCATTCTGGCGTTCGTAGATACAAGAAAACTGTTAAAATTCTTCAGAAACCTCACTTTTGAAGTGTTTTCTTGTACTTTTAAGCCAATCAGATACCCTACGGGCTCGGAAAGTGTAACGAAACCATCAAATTTTAGCTAGAAACTGTATTTTTGTCGATTTTTATTGAATTTGAATTATATTTCAACGTTTTTTGATGGTTCTGAGCCACCAAACACACTTAAAGCATGCAGAATCGACTCAGAATAGGAAAAGGAGACGTTTAGGTCAATTTTATGCATTCTGGCGTTCGTAGATACAAGAAAACTGTTAAAATTCTTCAGAAACGTCACTTTTGAAGTGTTTTCTTGTACTTTTAAGCCAATCAGATACCCTACGGGCTCGGAAAGTGCAACGAAACCATCAAATTT
The DNA here is from genome assembly GCF_036711695.1 of Zophobas morio. NCBI lineage: Eukaryota > Metazoa > Arthropoda > Insecta > Coleoptera > Tenebrionidae > Zophobas > Zophobas morio. The sequence continues at coordinate 58,037 of NW_026973110.1, read as the reverse complement.
TAGCTAGAAACTGTATTTTTGTCGATTTTTATTGAATTTGAACTATATTTCAACGTTTTTTGATGGTTCTGAGCCACCAAACACACTTAAAGCATGCAGAATCGACTCAGAATAGGAAAAGGAGACGTTTAGGTCAATTTTATGCATTCTGGCGTTCGTAGATACAAGAAAACTGTTAAAATTCTTCAGAAACGTCACTTTTGAAGTGTTTTCTTGTACTTTTAAGCCAATCAGATACCCAACGGGCTCGGAAAGTGCAACGAAACCATCAAATTTTAGCTAGAAACTGTATTTTTGTCGATTTTTATTGAATTTGAACTATGTTTCAACGTTTTTTGATGGTTCTGAGCCACCAAACACACTTAAAGCATGCAGAATCGACTCAGAATAGGAAAAGGAGACGTTTAGGTCAATTTTATGCATTCTGGCGTTCGTAGATACAAGAAAACTGTTAAAATTCTTCAGAAACGTCACTTTTGAAGTGTTTTCTTGTGCATTTAAGCCAATCAGATACCCTACGGGCTCGGAAAGTGCAACGAAACCATCAAATTTTAGCTAGAAACTGTATTTTTGTCGATTTTTATTGAATTTGAACTATATTTCAACGTTTTTTGATGGTTTTGAGCCACCAAACACACTTAAAGCATGCAGAATCGACTCAGAATAGGAAAAGGAGACGTTTAGGTCAATTTTATGCATTCTGGCGTTCGTAGATACAAGAAAACTGTTAAAATTCTTCAGAAACGTCAGTTTTGAAGTGTTTTCTTGTACTTTTAAGCCAATCAGATACCCTACGGGCTCGGAAAGTGCAACGAAACCATCAAATTTTAGCTAGAAACTGTATTTTTGTCGATTTTTATTGAATTTGAACTATATTTCAACGTTTTTTGATGGTTCTGAGCCACCAAACACACTTAAAGCATGCAGAATCGACTCAGAATAGGAAAAGGAGACGTTTAGGTCAATTTTATGCATTCTGGCGTTCGTAGATACAAGAAAACTGTTAAAATTCTTCAGAAACGTCACTTTTGAAGTGTTTTCTTGTACTTTTAAGCCAATCAGATACCCTACGGGCTTGGAAAGTGCAACGAAACCATCAAATTTTATTATTATTATTATTATTATTATTATTAAATTACGGCCCCAACAGGCAAAAGCCCAATTACGGAGACCAAAAAAAAAAAAAAAAAAAAGAAACAAAGCTAAAACTGAAAATATGATATAGTTGGACAAAACCAATAAAGTTATTATACTATTAATATAACCATCAGCTGAAATACTCAATGAAAACTACTATTTTACCAAATATTTAACACTACAAAGACACTATTTAAACATATACCACTCCATTATTGGTTAACTATAATGAAGACAAGTCTTAATAGTTATTCTCTCTAAAAGAATATTAAGGAATACATAAATGACCAAACATAACAAATAATTATTACGGACTGTAGACAAAAAGATAGCACACCTAACACAAAATGGTAGAAGCAGTAGCACAAATGCTAGCCAAACTGTCATAAAACATGTCACATCCATAAGAGACACAATTGAAATTTTTACAACTCACAAACAGTGGACACTTTCTCCCAAGATTGGTCATACAACGACGAGTTTTAAAAACCTCCTGATGCCGTGAATTAAATCGAGGAACTAAGAAACACAGTTGTTGCGTGAGTCCTATACAATCTATACGGTTATGAACAAGATTATAGACAAATTTAATAGAAGCAATATCTCTCCTCTGTTTCAAAGAACTTAGCTCAAAACGATTTAACAAACTTGACTCAACAACACCTCTCTCAGGATAAGTTCCAGTTTCAACAAAAAACAAAAACTTGAGAAATCTTCGCTGGACCTTCTCCAACGCCAGAGACTGGTAAGTGTATATTGGATACCATGCCAAGGAGCAGTATTCCAGTTTAGATCTGACTAAACAAAAATATAGAAGTTTAAGCACTCTCACATCTTTAAATGGCTTGGCATTTCTTATTACGAACCCCAATAATTTATAGGATGAAGATGTTATTTCTGTAATGTGACTTGAAAACGAGAGTTTGTCATCATACAGAATGCCTAAGTCTCTTACCATCGAAGATCTTTTGACAGGAAAATTACAGACCTGATAGTTGAACTGGATCTTAGACTTCTTTCTAGAGTAGGACACTATTGAACACTTGGAAGGATTCAACTCCAGACCATTTTGTTCACACCATAAGTCAATTTTACGTAAGTCATCCTGTAGAGCAAGACAGTCATCAATAGTGTTAATCGTTTTTGCCACCTTGGCATCATCCGCAAATAGTGATATAAACGATTGGGAAACCATTTCAGGAAGATCATTAATGAAAAGTACGAATAAGAGTGGCCCGAGGGTGGAACCCTGAGGTACGCCAGATCTTTGAAAGTAGGATTCAGAAGCATAACCATCAATAACAACACGCAGAGGACGGTCTGCTAAATACGAACTAAACAGTTTTAGCAAAGGTGTAGATATACCAAAACACTCCAACTTGGACAAAAGTCTTGTATGCAATACCTTGTCAAATGCTTTGCTCAGGTCAAGATAAACGACATCCACTTGGTTTCGCGAATCCAATGATTGTGACAAGAATTCAGAAAACTGTGCTAAGTTTGTTAGAGTAGAGCGACCGGGTATAAAACCATGTTGATGTTCAGTAATCTGCGATCTAAGTGACATGCTCAAACGACGGTGTAAAATGTATTCAAATATTTTAGAAAAATTAGGCAGAATTGAAATGGGTCTATATTTAGAGATGTTATTGCGATCACCATCCTTAAAGATCGGTACCACTCTTGCTTCCTTCCACACTTCCGGAAAAGTTGTTGTATCCAGAGAAAGATTAAAGATAAAGTGTAGAGGTTCCGCCATTACGTAGATGCAATCCTTAATTAAAAATTCCGGTATAGCATCACAACCAGCACACCTGTTCCCCTTAAGTCTTCTACCAGCACCAATTATCTCATCAATCGTGACCGACGTTACAGCACAGCATGACACCTCTCGAACTGTTGTTTCAGAATGTCTATCATCTGGGGAATTAAATACACTGGAGAAGTACTCAGCAAATCCTGCAGCAATTTCTTGCTGTGTTTCAAGACGCCTGTCGAGGTAGGTCATTGATTGAGGCATACAATTGCCATCTCTTTTGCCACGAATAAAAGACCAAAACTGTTTAGGATCTCCCTTCAGGTTGTCCTTAATTTTATCTAAATAGGCTTGATAATCTAATCTTTGCTTTGTCTTACTTTGTTTGCGTATTTCAGTAAACTTGGTGTAAAAAAATTGGGATTTATTTATTTTGTATCGCATAAAGAGACGATTTTTACTTAATAGCATTTTCTTTAATTCAGGCGAGAACCACACAGGGTATTTTCTTTTACATTTTTTCATTTTAGGGACAAACTTATCCAAAACTTCATACAGTTTAGAATAAAAGAAAGCACAGGCTACGTTCATATTAGTCTGTTGTCGAAGAAAGGACCAATCAACATTCTGAAGCGCTTCATATAGAGCGGTAAAGTTAGCTCGACCAAAGTTATATTGTTTAACGTCATCAGATAGTTGAGTTTTGAAGAGTTTGAAATGTTTCATTTCCAATGAAATAGCTAAGGATGGATGATAGGGGTCTTCTTCCAGAATATTGTTAAAATCACGCTTTACCTCACATGTAGTGAGCTCAATATCATGAATAACCACATCCAGACTGCGATTGATGTTATTAGGGATAGAGTTGCATTGATCCAGGTTTGTAAAAGATAAAAAATCATTGTATGCACTAATGCTAGACTTGAATGAATATAAGTTGAAGTCGCCTAGAATTATGATGTGACCAAGGTCTATCACATATTCAGCAAGACTGTTAAAAAACTCTTCAAACTCGAGAATTGGTGTCTTTTGTGAAATATAAATGCAAAACACATATAATGATTTATGCTTACAAGATATCTTCACTCCAACTATATCAATAAAGCAAAAATTCTTCCAATGAAGACTGAGAAGATCAACTTTGTGATCACTTGCAATGGCCAGTAGCACTCCGCCGCCCCTACTAAGACCAGTAGTAAGTGGATCTCTGTCAGCACGGTAGACATTGAACAAATGGTTTTCAAATAACTCACTATTACATACATCTGCAGAAAGCCATGTCTCGGTAAAAGCTATTATATCAAAACCGGCATCAGATGTTTGATTAAGTAATTCATGTGTTTTAGTACGAAGACCTCTCACATTCTGGTAATAAATAGAGAAACTAAACTTATTATTGGAGGTGGATCTTTGAACCTGAGTAGCTCCGCTGCTAGATAAATGAGAAGTATTAGTAGGTGGAAGGGAGGTCATACATGATTGTGATGTAAGAGTACTTATGATTTTATTGGATCTAATACCCCGAACATTTTGATGACAAACATTCAGAGTCTCTGACGATGAGTTGTAAAAGTTAATTTCTGAAATACTAGAATATTCATTATTATTTAGTAACGAACTTTTATTAGTTGGTAATGCCGGTCCTTGTTCTTTGAGCCTGTTTCTGAAAAAGATTTTAGTTTCGGGGTTGGTCACGAAATAAATCCTTTTTAAAATGTTCTAACGCCATCTTGTAAGATTCGCAGTCATTGTAATCCCAAACAGCATGGTTTATGTTTAAGTTCTCACGGCGATTCCGCAAGGATTGGCAATTAATGCAGCGTTTCTTGTCAGAAGATTCGGATTTACTTTTGTAAAGCGAACAATCGTTAATGGTGTGCTTATCAGCACACAAAGGGCAACTGACCGGACTTTTGCACTGCTTTTTAGTATGGAAGTAGCCATTACAGTTGTAGCAGCGCGGCACTGTAATCGCATCGTACACTGAGCATGGATTAAGCCCAACAAGAACATGACCAGACTTTAAAAGCAAATTATATGTTGCGCTATCGACCTCGAGATCAGCTTGAAAGATATCTCGGTTAGAGCGTGTTGGCCAGAAACGAATAAGCTTTGTAAACGAGAATTCACTAATCAAATCGGGATTTTGCTTTTTCAGATACGACAAAAATGAACTTTCAGACATACCGGCAGGAATACCTACCACTCGCACTCTTGGATACAGAACATTAACCTCTCTAATGTCGTAATTTTGCGCAAGACTAGTTGCAGCAATTTGTTTTAATTTTTTGCCACAATTTTCATCCTTACAAGAAATTATTAAGCCTCCACTGGACACAGGCTTCACCTTTGTGATTGCAATTTCTTCCTCTATTATATTCACATTTTTCAGAACATCAGAACGAGTTTTTGTTACCGACTGTGCAGTATTTTTCGGCTTTACTACAATTTTTTTCTCAACAACAACCTTCGAAGCATAAGAGTCTTTCCCCAATGGCAAAGATTTCGCAGTTGCCAAAACATCACTGTTGCCAGATGTCAGCAATTTGACCAAATCTATGTTGCTCTCCTTTAGGACATTTACTTCAGATTTTAGCTAGAAACTGTATTTTTGTCGATTTTTATTGAATTTGAACTATATTTCAACGTTTTTTGATGGTTCTGAGCCACCAAACACACTTAAAGCATGCAGAATCGACTCAGAATAGGAAAAGGAGACGTTTAGGTCAATTTTATGCATTCTGGCGTTCGTAGATACAAGAAAACTGTTAAAATTCTTCAGAAACGTCACTTTTGAAGTGTTTTCTTGTACTTTTAAGCCAATCAGATACCCTACGGGCTCGGAAAGTGCAACGAAACCATCAAATTTTAGCTAGAAACTGTATTTTTGTCGATTTTTATTGAATTTGAACTATATTTCAACGTTTTTTGATGGTTCTGAGCCACCAAACACACTTAAAGCATGCAGAATCGACTCAGAATAGGAAAAGGAGACGTTTAGGTCAATTTTATGCATTCTGGCGTTCGTAGATACAAGAAAACTGTTAAAATTCTTCAGAAACGTCACTTTTGAAGTGTTTTCTTGTACTTTTAAGCCAATCAGATACCCTACGGGCTCGGAAAGTGGAACGAAACCATCAAATTTTAGCTAGAAACTGTATTTTTGTCGATTTTTATTGAATTTGAACTATATTTCAACGTTTTTTGATGGTTCTGAGCCACCAAACACACTTAAAGCATGCAGAATCGACTCAGAATAGGAAAAGGAGACGTTTAGGTCAATTTTATGCATTCTGGCGTTCGTAGATACAAGAAAACTGTTAAAATTCTTCAGAAACGTCACTTTTGAAGTGTTTTCTTGTACTTTTAAGCCAATCAGATACCCTACGGGCTCGGAAAGTGCAACGAGACCATCAAATTTTAGCTAGAAACTATATTTTTGTCGATTTTTATTGAATTTGAACTATATTTCAACGTTTTTTGATGGTTCTGAGCCACCAAACACACTTAAAGCATGCAGAATCGACTCAGAATAGGAAAAGGAGACGTTTAGGTCAATTTTATGCATTCTGGCGTTCGTAGATACAAGAAAACTGTTAAAATTCTTCAGAAACGTCACTTTTGAAGTGTTTTCTTGTACTTTTAAGCCAATCAGATACCTTACGGGCTCGGAAAATGCAACGAAACCATCAAATTTTAGCTAGAAACTGTATTTTTGTCGATTTTTATTGAATTTGAACTATATTTCAACGTTTTTTGATGGTTCTGAGCCACCAAACACACTTAAAGCATGCAGAATCGACTCAGAATAGGAAAAGGAGACGTTTAGGTCAATTTTATGCATTCTGGCGTTCGTAGATACAAGAAAACTGTTAAAATTCTTCAGAAACGTCACTTTTGAAGTGTTTTCTTGTACTTTTAAGCCAATCAGATACCCTACGGGCTCGGAAAGTGCAACGAAACCATCAAATTTTAGCTAGAAACTGTATTTTTGTCGATTTTTATTGAATTTGAATTATATTTCAACGTTTTTTGATGGTTCTGAGCCACCAAACACACTTAAAGCATGCAGAATCGACTCAGAATAGGAAAAGGAGACGTTTAGGTCAATTTTATGCATTCTGGCGTTCGTAGATACAAGAAAACTGTTAAAATTCTTCAGAAACGTCCCTTTTGAAGTGTTTTCTTGTACTTTTAAGCCAATCAGATACCCTACGGGCTCGGAAAGTGCAACGAAACCATCAAATTTTAGCTAGAAACTGTATTTTTGTCGATTTTTATTGAATTTGAACTATATTTCAACGTTTTTTGATGGTTCTGAGCCACCAAACACACTTAAAGCATGCAGAATCGACTCAGAATAGGAAAAGGAGACGTTTAGGTCAATTTTATGCATTCTGGCGTTCGTAGATACAAGAAAACTGTTAAAATTCTTCAGAAACGTCACTTTTGAAGTGTTTTCTTGTACTTTTAAGCCAATCAGATACCCTACGGGCTCGGAAAGTGCAACGAAACCATCAAATTTTAGCTAGAAACTGTATTTTTGTCGATTTTTATTGAATTTGAACTATGTTTCAACGTTTTTTGATGGTTCTGAGCCACCAAACACACTTAAAGCATGCAGAATCGACTCAGAATAGGAAAAGGAGACGTTTAGGTCAATTTTATGCATTCTGGCGTTCGTAGATACAAGAAAACTGTTAAAATTCTTCAGAAACGTCACTTTTGAAGTGTTTTCTTGTACATTTAAGCCAATCAGATACCCTACGGGCTCGGAAAGTGCAACGAAACCATCAAATTTTAGCTAGAAACTGTATTTTTGTCGATTTTTATTGAATTTGAACTATATTTCAACGTTTTTTGATGGTTCTGAGCCACCAAACACACTTAAAGCATGCAGAATCGACTCAGAATAGGAAAAGGAGACGTTTAGGTCAATTTTATGCATTCTGGCGTTCGTAGATACAAGAAAACTGTTAAAATTCTTCAGAAACGTCAGTTTTGAAGTGTTTTCTTGTACTTTTAAGCCAATCAGATACCCTACGGGCTCGGAAAGTGCAACGAAACCATCAAATTTTAGCTAGAAACTGTATTTTTGTCGATTTTTATTGAATTTGAACTATATTTCAACGTTTTTTGATGGTTCTGAGCCACCAAACACACTTAAAGCATGCAGAATCGACTCAGAATAGGAAAAGGAGACGTTTAGGTCAATTTTATGCATTCTGGCGTTCGTAGATACAAGAAAACTGTTAAAATTCTTCAGAAACGTCACTTTTGAAGTGTTTTCTTGTACTTTTAAGCCAATCAGATACCCTACGGGCTCGGAAAGTGCAACGAAACCATCAAATTTTAGCTAGAAACTGTATTTTTGTCGATTTTTATTGAATTTGAACTATATTTCAACGTTTTTTGATGGTTCTGAGCCACCAAACACACTTAAAGCATGCAGAATCGACTCAGAATAGGAAAAGGAGACGTTTAGGTCAATTTTATGCATTCTGGCGTTCGTAGATACAAGAAAACTGTTAAAATTCTTCAGAAACGTCACTTTTGAAGTGTTTTCTTGTACTTTTAAGCCAATCAGATACCCTACGGGCTCGGAAAGTGCAACGAAACCATCAAATTTTTGCTAGAAACTGTATTTTTTTCGATTTTTATTGAATTTGAACTATATTTCAACGTTTTTTGATGGTTCTGAGCCACCAAACACACTTAAAGCATGCAGAATCGACTCAGAATAGGAAAAGGAGACGTTTAGGTCAATTTTATGCATTCTGGCGTTCGTAGATACAAGAAAACTGTTAAAATTCTTCAGAAACGTCACTTTTGAAGTGTTTTCTTGTACTTTTAAGCCAATCAGATACCCCACGGGCTCGGAAAGTGCAACGAAACCATCAAATTTTAGCTAGAAACTGTATTTTTGTCGATTTTAATTGAATTTGAACTATATTTCAACGTTTTTTAATGGTTCTGAGCCACCACACACACTTAAAGCATGCAGAATCGACTCAGAATAGGAAAAGGAGACGTTTAGGTCAATTTTATGCATTCTGGGGTTGGTAGATACAAGAAAACTGTTAAAATTCTTCAGAAACGTCACTTTTGAAGTGTTTTCTTGTACTTTTAAGCCAATCAGATACCCTACGGGCTCGGAAAGTGCAACGAAACCATCAAATTTTAGCTAGAAACTGTATTTTTGTCGATTTTAATTGAATTTGAACTATATTTCAACGTTTTTTGATGGTTCTGAGCCACCAAACACACTTAAAGCATGCAGAATCGACTCAGAATAGGAAAAGGAGACGTTTAGGTCAATTTTATGCATTCTGGCGTTCGTAGATACAAGAAAACTGTTAAAATTCTTCAGAAAAGTCACTTTTGAAGTGTTTTCTTGTACTTTTAAGCCAATCAGATACCCTACGGGCTCGGAAAGTGCAACGAAACCATCAAATTTTAGCTAGAAACTGTATTTTTGTCGATTTTTATTGAATTTGAACTATATTTCAACGTTTTTTGATGGTTCTGAGCCACCAAACACACTTAAAGCATGCAGAATCGACTCAGAATAGGAAAAGGAGACGTTTAGGTCAATTTTTTGCATTCTGGCGTTCGTAGATACAAGAAAACTGTTAAAATTCTTCAGAAACGTCACTTTTGAAGTGTTTTCTTGTACTTTTAAGCCAATCAGATACCCTACGGGCTCGGAAAGTGCAACGAAACCGTCAAATTTTAGCTAGAAACTGTATTTTTGTCGATTTTTATTGAATTTGAACTATATTTCAACGTTTTTTGATGGTTCTGAGCCACCAAACACACTTAAAGCATGCAGAATCGACTCAGAATAGGAAAAGGAGACGTTTAGGTCAATTTTATGCATTCTGGCGTTCGTAGATACAAGAAAACTGTTAAAATTCTTCAGAAACGTCACTTTTGAAGTGTTTTCTTGTACTTTTAAGCCAATCAGATACCCTACGGGCCCGGAAAGTGCAACGAAACCATCAAATTTTAGCTAGAAACTGTATTTTTGTCGATTTTTATTGAATTTGAACTATATTTCAACGTTTTTTGATGGTTCTGAGCCACCAAACACACTTAAAGCATGCAGAATCGACTCAGAATAGGAAAAGGAGACGTTTAGGTCAATTTTTTGCATTCTGGCGTTCGTAGATACAAGAAAACTGTTAAAATTCTTCAGAAACGTCACTTTTGAAGTGTTTTCTTGTACTTTTAAGCCAATCAGATACCCTACGGGCTCGGAAAGTGCAACGAAACCGTCAAATTTTAGCTAGAAACTGTATTTTTGTCGATTTTTATTGAATTTGAACTATATTTCAACGTTTTTTTGATGGTTCTGAGCCACCAAACACACTTAAAGCATGCAGAATCGACTCAGAATAGGAAAAGGAGACGTTTAGGTCAATTTTATGCATTCTGGCGTTCGTAGATACAAGAAAACTGTTAAAATTCTTCAGAAACGTCACTTTTGAAGTATTTTCTTGTACTTTTAAGCCAATCAGATACCCTACGGGCTCGGAAAGTGCTACGAAACCATCAAATTTTAGCTAGAAACTGTATTTTTGTCGATTTTTATTGAATTTGAACTATATTTCAACGTTTTTTGATGGTTCTGAGCCACCAAACACACTTAAAGCATGCAGAATCGACTCAGAATAGGAAAAGGAGACGTTTAGGTCAATTTTATGCATTCTGGCGTTCGTAGATACAAGAAAACTGTTAAAATTCTTCAGAAACGTCACTTTTGAAGTGTTTTCTTGTACTTTTAAGCCAATCAGATACCCTACGGGCTCGGAAAGTGCAACGAAACCATCAAATTTTAGCTAGAAACTGTATTTTTGTCGATTTTTATTGAATTTGAACTATATTTCAACGTTTTTTTGATGGTTCTGAGCCACCAAACACACTTGAAGCATGCAGAATCGACTCAGAATAGGAAAAGGAGACGTTTAGGTCAATTTTATGCATTCTGGCGTTCGTAGATACAAGAAACCTGTTAAAATTCTTCAGAAACGTCACTTTTGAAGTGTTTTCTTGTACTTTTAAGCCAATCAGATACCCTACGGGCTCGGAAAGTGCAACGAAACCGTCAAATTTTAGCTAGAAACTGTATTTTTGTCGATTTTTATTGAATTTGAACTATATTTCAACGTTTTTTTGATGGTTCTGAGCCACCAAACACACTTAAAGCATGCAGAATCGACTCAGAATAGGAAAAGGAGACGTTTAGGTCAATTTTATGCATTCTGGCGTTCGTAGATACAAGAAAACTGTTAAAATTCTTCAGAAACCTCACTTTTGAAGTGTTTTCTTGTACTTTTAAGCCAATCAGATACCCTACGGGCTCGGAAAGTGTAACGAAACCATCAAATTTTAGCTAGAAACTGTATTTTTGTCGATTTTTATTGAATTTGAATTATATTTCAACGTTTTTTGATGGTTCTGAGCCACCAAACACACTTAAAGCATGCAGAATCGACTCAGAATAGGAAAAGGAGACGTTTAGGTCAATTTTATGCATTCTGGCGTTCGTAGATACAAGAAAACTGTTAAAATTCTTCAGAAACGTCACTTTTGAAGTGTTTTCTTGTACTTTTAAGCCAATCAGATACCCTACGGGCTCGGAAAGTGCAACGAAACCATCAAATTTTAGCTAGAAACTGTATTTTTGTCGATTTTTATTGAATTTGAACTATATTTCAACGTTTTTTGATGGTTCTGAGCCACCAAACACACTTAAAGCATGCAGAATCGACTCAGAATAGGAAAAGGAGACGTTTAGGTCAATTTTATGCATTCTGGCGTTCGTAGATACAAGAAAACTGTTAAAATTCTTCAGAAACGTCACTTTTGAAGTGTTTTCTTGTACTTTTAAGCCAATCAGATACCCTACGGGCTCGGAAAGTGCAACGAAACCATCAAATTTTAGCTAGAAACTGTATTTTTGTCGATTTTTATTGAATTTGAACTATATTTCAACGTTTTTTGATGGTTCTGAGCCACCAAACACACTTAAAGCATGCAGAATCGACTCAGAATAGGAAAAGGAGACGTTTAGGTCAATTTTATGCATTCTGGCGTTCGTAGATACAAGAAAACTGTTAAAATTCTTCAGAAACGTCACTTTTGAAGTGTTTTCTTGTACTTTTAAGCCAATCAGATACCCTACGGGCTCGGAAAGTGCAACGAAACCATCAAATTTTAGCTAGAAACTGTATTTTTGTCGATTTTTATTGAATTTGAACTATATTTCAACGTTTTTTGATGGTTCTGAGCCACCAAACACACTTAAAGCATGCAGAATCGACTCAGAATAGGAAAAGGAGACGTTTAGGTCAATTTTATGCATTCTGGCGTTCGTAGATACAAGAAAACTGTTAAAATTCTTCAGAAACGTCACTTTTGAAGTGTTTTCTTGTACTTTTAAGCCAATCAGATACCCTACGGGCTCGGAAAGTGCAACGAAACCATCAAATTTTAGCTAGAAACTGTATTTTTGTCGATTTTTATTGAATTTGAACTATATTTCAACGTTTTTTGATGGTTCTGAGCCACCAAACACACTTAAAGCATGCAGAATCGACTCAGAATAGGAAAAGGAGACGTTTAGTTCAATTTTATGCATTCTGGCGTTCGTAGATACAAGAAAACTGTTAAAATTCTTCAGAAACGTCACTTTTGAAGTGTTTTCTTGTACTTTTAAGCCAATCAGATACCCCACGGGCTCGGAAAGTGCAACGAAACCATCAAATTTTAGCTAGAAACTGTATTTTTGTCGATTTTTATTGAATTTGAACTATATTTCAACGTTTTTTAATGGTTCTGAGCCACCACACACACTTAAAGCATGCAGAATCGACTCAGAATAGGAAAAGGAGACGTTTAGGTCAATTTTATGCATTCTGGGGTTGGTAGATACAAGAAAACTGTTAAAATTCTTCAGAAACGTCACTTTTGAAGTGTTTTCTTGTACTTTTAAGCCAATCAGATACCCTACGGGCTCGGAAAGTGCAACGAAACCATCAAATTTTAGCTAGAAACTGTATTTTTGTCGATTTTTATTGAATTTGAACTAAATTTCAACGTTTTTTGATGGTTCTGAGCCACCAAACACACTTAAAGCATGCAGAATCGACTCAGAATAGGAAAAGGAGACTTTTAGGTCAATTTTATGCATTCTGGCGTTCGTAGATACAAGAAAACTGTTAAAATTCTTCAGAAACGTCACTTTTGAAGTGTTTTCTTGTACTTTTAAGCCAATCAGATACCCTACGGGGCTCGGAAAGTGCAACGAAACCATCAAATTTTAGCTAGAAACTGTATTTTTGTCGATTTTTATTGAATTTGAACTATATTTCAACGTTTTTTGATGGTTCTGAGCCACCAAACACACTTAAAGCATGCAGAATCGACTCAGAATAGGAAAAGGAGACGTTTAGGTCAATTTTTTGCATTCTGGCGTTCGTAGATACAAGAAAACTGTTAAAATTCTTCAGAAACGTCACTTTTGAAGTGTTTTCTTGTACTTTTAAGCCAATCAGATACCCTACGGGCTCGGAAAGTGCAACGAAACCATCAAATTTTAGCTAGAAACTGTATTTTTGTCGATTTTTATTGAATTTGAACTATATTTCAACGTTTTTTGATGGTTCTGAGCCACCAAACACACTTAAAGCATGCAGAATCGACTCAGAATAGGAAAAGGAGACGTTTAGGTCAATTTTATGCATTCTGGCGTTCGTAGATACAAGAAAACTGTTAAAATTCTTCAGAAACGTCACTTTTGAAGTGTTTTCTTGTACTTTTAAGCCAATCAGATACCCTACGGGCTCGGAAAGTGCAACGAAACCATCAAATTTTAGCTAGAAACTGTATTTTTGTCGATTTTTATTGAATTTGAACTATATTTCAACGTTTTTTGATGGTTCTGAGCCACCAAACACACTTAAAGCATGCAGAATCGACTCAGAATAGGAAAAGGAGACGTTTAGGTCAATTTTATGCATTCTGGCGTTCGTAGATACAAGAAAACTGTTAAAATTCTTCAGAAACGTCACTTTTGATGTGTTTTCTTGTACTTTTAAGCCAATCAGATACCCTACGGGCTCGGAAAGTGCAACGAAACCATCAAATTTTAGCTAGAAACTGTATTTTTGTCGATTTTTATTGAATTTGAACTATATTTCAACGTTTTTTGATGGTTCTGAGCCACCAAACACACTTAAAGCATGCAGAATCGACTCAGCATAGGAAAAGGAGACGTTTAGGTCAATTTTATGCATTCTGGCGTTCGTAGATACAAGAAAACTGTTAAAATTCTTCAGAAACGTCACTTTTGAAGTGTTTTCTTGTACTTTTAAGCCAATCAGATACCCTACGGGCTCGGAAAGTGCAACGAAACCATCAAATTTTAGCTAGAAACTGTATTTTTGTCGATTTTTATTGAATTTGAACTATATTTCAACGTTTTTTGATGGTTCTGAGCAACCAAACACACTTAAAGCATGCAGAATCGACTCAGGATAGGAAAAGGAGACGTTTAGGTCAATTTTATGCATTCTGGCGTTCGTAGATACAAGAAAACTGTTAAAATTCTTCAGAAACGTCACTTTTGAAGTGTTTTCTTGTACTTTTAAGCCAATCAGATACCCTACGGGCTCGGAAAGTGCAACGAAACCATCAAATTTTAGCTAGAAACTGTATTTTTGTCGATTTTTATTGAATTTGAACTATATTTCAACGTTTTTTGATGGTTCTGAGCCACCAAACACACTTAAAGCATGCAGAATCGACTCAGAATGGGAAAAGGAGACGTTTAGGTCAATTTTATGCATTCTGGCGTTCGTAGATACAAGAAAACTGTTAAACTTCTTCAGAAACGTCACTTTTGAAGTGTTTTCTTGTACTTTTAAGCCAATCAGATACCCTACGGGCTCGGAAAGTGCAACGAAACCATCAAATTTTAGCTAGAAACTGTATTTTTGTCGATTTTTATTGAATTTGAACTATATTTCAACGTTTTTTGATGGTTCTGAGCCACCAAACACACTTAAAGCATGCAGAATCGACTCAGCATAGGAAAAGGAGACGTTTAGGTCAATTTTATGCATTCTGGCGTTCGTAGATACAAGAAAACTGTTAAAATTCTTCAGAAACGTCACTTTTGAAGTGTTTTCTTGTACTTTTAAGCCAATCAGATACCCTACGGGCTCGGAAAGTGCAACGAAACCATCAAATTTTAGCTAGAAACTGTATTTTTGTCGATTTTTATTGAATTTGAACTATATTTCAACGTTTTTTGATGGTTCTGAGCAACCAAACACACTTAAAGCATGCAGAATCGACTCAGGATAGGAAAAGGAGACGTTTAGGTCAATTTTATGCATTCTGGCGTTCGTAGATACAAGAAAACTGTTAAAATTCTTCAGAAACGTCACTTTTGAAGTGTTTTCTTGTACTTTTAAGCCAATCAGATACCCTACGGGCTCGGAAAGTGCAACGAAACCATCAAATTTTAGCTAGAAACTGTATTTTTGTCGATTTTTATTGAATTTGAACTATATTTCAACGTTTTTTGATGGTTCTGAGCCACCAAACACACTTAAAGCATGCAGAATCGACTCAGAATGGGAAAAGGAGACGTTTAGGTCAATTTTATGCATTCTGGCGTTCGTAGATACAAGAAAACTGTTAAACTTCTTCAGAAACGTCACTTTTGAAGTGTTTTCTTGTACTTTTAAGCCAATCAGATACCCTACGGGCTCGGAAAGTGCAACGAAACCATCAAATTTTAGCTAGAAACTGTATTTTTGTCGATTTTTATTGAATTTGAACTATATTTCAACGTTTTTTGATGGTTCTGAGCCACCAAACACACTTAAAGCATGCAGAATCGACTCAGAATAGGAAAAGGAGACGTTTAGGTCAATTTTATGCATTCTGGCGTTCGTAGATACAAGAAAACTGTTAAAATTCTTCAGAAACGTCACTTTTGAAGTGTTTTCTTGTACTTTTAAGCCAATCAGATACCCTACGGGCTCGGAAAGTGCAACGAAACCATCAAATTTTAGCTAGAAACTGTATTTTTGTCGATTTTTATTGAATTTGAACTATATTTCAACGTTTTTTGATGGTTCTGAGCCACCAAACACACTTAAAGCATGCAGAATCGACTCAGAATAGGAAAAGGAGACGTTTAGGTCAATTTTATGCATTCTGGCGTTCGTAGATACAAGAAAACTGTTAAAATTCTTCAGAAACGTCACTTTTGAAGTGTTTTCTTGTACTTTTAAGCCAATCAGATACCCTACGGGCTCGGAAAGTGCAACGAAACCATCAAATTTTAGCTAGAAACTGTATTTTTGTCGATTTTTATTGAATTTGAACTATATTTCAACGTTTTTTGATGGTTCTGAGCCACCAAACACACTTAAAGCATGCAGAATCGACTCAGAATAGGAAAAGGAGACGTTTAGGTCAATTTTATGCATTCTGGCGTTCGTAGATACAAGAAAACTGTTAAAATTCTTCAGAAACGTCACTTTTGAAGTGTTTTCTTGTACTTTTAAGCCAATCAGATACCCTACGGGCTCGGAAAGTGCAACGAAACCATCAAATTTTAGCTAGAAACTGTATTTTTGTCGATTTTTATTGAATTTGAACTATATTTCAACGTTTTTTGATGGTTCTGAGCCACCAAACACACTTAAAGCATGCAGAATCGACTCAGAATAGGAAAAGGAGACGTTTAGGTCAATTTTATGCATTCTGGCGTTCGTAGATACAAGAAAACTGTTAAAATTCTTCAGAAACGTCACTTTTGAAGTGTTTTCTTGTACTTTTAAGCCAATCAGATACCCTACGGGCTCGGAAAGTGCAACGAAACCATCAAATTTTAGCTAGAAACTGTATTTTTGTCGATTTTTATTGAATTTGAACTATATTTCAACGTTTTTTGATGGTTCTGAGCCACCAAACACACTTAAAGCATGCAGAATCGACTCAGAATAGGAAAAGGAGACGTTTAGGTCAATTTTATGCATTCTGGCGTTCGTAGATACAAGAAAACTGTTAAAATTCTTCAGAAACGTCACTTTTGAAGTGTTTTCTTGTACTTTTAAGCCAATCAGATACCCTACGGGCTCGGAAAGTGCAACGAAACCATCAAATTTTAGCTAGAAACTGTATTTTTGTCGATTTTTATTGAATTTGAACTATATTTCAACGTTTTTTGATGGTTCTGAGCCACCAAACACACTTAAAGCATGCAGAATCGACTCAGAATAGGAAAAGGAGACGTGTAGGTCAATTTTATGCATTCTGGCGTTCGTAGATACAAGAAAACTGTTAAAATTCTTCAGAAACGTCACTTTTGAAGTGTTTTCTTGTACTTTTCAGCCAATCAGATACCCTACGGGCTCGGAAAGTGCAACGAAACCATCAAATTTTAGCTAGAAACTGTATTTTTGTCGATTTTTATTGAATTTGAACTATATTTCAAAGTTTTTTGATGGTTCTGAGCCACCAAACACACTTAAAGCATGCAGAATCGACTCAGAATAGGAAAAGGAGACGTTTAGGTCAATTTTATGCATTCTGGCGTTCGTAGATACAAGAAAACTGTTAAAATTCTTCAGAAACGTCACTTTTGAAGTGTTTTCTTGTACTTTTAAGCCAATCAGATACCCTACGGGCTCGGAAAGTGCAACGAAACCATCAAATTTTAGCTAGAAACTGTATTTTTGTCGATTTTTATTGAATTTGAACTATATTTCAACGTTTTTTGATGGTTCTGAGCCACCAAACACACTTAAAGCATGCAGAATCGACTCAGAATAGGAAAAGGAGACGTTTAGGTCAATTTTATGCATTCTGGCGTTCGTAGATACAAGAAAACTGTTAAAATTCTTCAGAAACGTCACTTTTGAAGTGTTTTCTTGTACTTTTAAGCCAATCAGATACCCTACGGGCTCGGAAAGTGCAACGAAACCATCAAATTTTAGCTAGAAACTGTATTTTTGTCGATTTTTATTGAATTTGAACTATATTTCAACGTTTTTTGATGGTTCTGAGCCACCAAACACACTTAAAGCATGCAGAATCGACTCAGAATAGGAAAAGGAGACGTTTAGGTCAATTTTATGCATTCTGGCGTTCGTAGATACAAGAAAACTGTTAAAATTCTTCAGAAACGTCACTTTTGAAGTGTTTTCTTGTACTTTTAAGCCAATCAGATACCCTACGGGCTCGGAAAGTGCAACGAAACCATCAAATTTTAGCTAGAAACTGTATTTTTGTCGATTTTTATTGAATTTGAACTATATTTCAACGTTTTTTGATGGTTCTGAGCCACCAAACACACTTAAAGCATGCAGAATCGACTCAGAATAGGAAAAGGAGACGTTTAGGTCAATTTTATGCATTCTGGCGTTCGTAGATACAAGAAAACTGTTAAAATTCTTCAGAAACGTCACTTTTGAAGTGTTTTCTTGTACTTTTAAGCCAATCAGATACCCTACGGGCTCGGAAAGTGCAACGAAACCATCAAATTTTAGCTAGAAACTGTATTTTTGTCGATTTTTATTGAATTTGAACTATATTTCAACGTTTTTTGATGGTTCTGAGCCACCAAACACACTTAAAGCATGCAGAATCGACTCAGAATAGGAAAAGGAGACGTTTAGGTCAATTTTATGCATTCTGGCGTTCGTAGATACAAGAAAACTGTTAAAATTCTTCAGAAACGTCACTTTTGAAGTGTTTTCTTGTACTTTTAAGCCAATCAGATACCCTACGGGCTCGGAAAGTGCAACGAAACCATCAAATTTTAGCTAGAAACTGTATTTTTGTCGATTTTTATTGAATTTGAACTATATTTCAACGTTTTTTGATGGTTCTGAGCCACCAAACACACTTAAAGCATGCAGAATCGACTCAGAATAGGAAAAGGAGACGTTTAGGTCAATTTTATGCATTCTGGCGTTCGTAGATACAAGAAAACTGTTAAAATTCTTCAGAAACGTCACTTTTGAAGTGTTTTCTTGTACTTTTAAGCCAATCAGATACCCTACGGGCTCGGAAAGTGCAACGAAACCATCAAATTTTAGCTAGAAACTGTATTTTTGTCGATTTTTATTGAATTTGAACTATATTTCAACGTTTTTTGATGGTTCTGAGCCACCAAACACACCTAAAGCATGCAGAATCGACTCAGAATAGGAAAAGGAGACGTGTAGGTCAATTTTATGCATTCTGGCGTTCGTAGATACAAGAAAACTGTTAAAATTCTTCAGAAACGTCACTTTTGAAGTGTTTTCTTGTACTTTTAAGCCAATCAGATACCCTACGGGCTCGGAAAGTGCAACGAAACCATCAAATTTTAGCTAGAAACTGTATTTTTGTCGATTTTATTGAATTTGAACTATATTTCAACGTTTTTTGATGGTTCTGAGCCACCAAACACACTTAAAGCATGCAGAATCTACTCAGAATAGGAAAAGGAGACGTTTAGGTTAATTTTATGCATTCTGGCGTTCGTAGATACAAGAAAACTGTTAAAATTCTTCAGAAACGTCACTTTTGAAGTGTTTTCTTGTACTTTTAAGCCAATCAGATACCCTACGGGCTCGGAAAGTGCAACGAAACCATCAAATTTTAGCTAGAAACTGTATTTTTGTCGATTTTTATTGAATTTGAACTATATTTCAACGTTTTTTGATGGTTCTGAGCCACCAAACACACTTAAAGCATGCAGAATCGACTCAGAATAGGAAAAGGAGACGTTTAGGTCAATTTTATGCATTCTGGCGTTCGTAGATACAAGAAAACTGTTAAAATTCTTCAGAAACGTCACTTTTGAAGTGTTTTCTTGTACTCTTAAGCCAATCAGATACCCAACGGGCTCGGAAAGTGCAACGAAACCATCAAATTTTAGCTAGAAACTGTATTTTTGTCGATTTTTATTGAATTTGAACTATATTTCAACGTTTTTTGATGGTTCTGAGCCACCAAACACACTTAAAGCATGCAGAATCGACTCAGAATAGGAAAAGGAGACGTTTAGGTCAATTTTATGCATTCTGGCGTTCGTAGATACAAGAAAACTGTTAAAATTCTTCAGAAACGTCACTTTTGAAGTGTTTTCTTGTACTTTTAAGCCAATCAGATACCCTACGGGCTCGGAAAGTGCAACGAAACCATCAAATTTTAGCTAGAAACTGTATTTTTGTCGATTTTTATTGAATTTGAACTATATTTCAACGTTTTTTGATGGTTCTGAGCCACCAAACACACTTAAAGCATGCAGAATCGACTCAGAATAGGAAAAGGAGACGTTTAGGTCAATTTTATGCATTCTGGCGTTCGTAGATACAAGAAAACTGTTAAAATTCTTCAGAAACGTCACTTTTGAAGTGTTTTCTTGTACTTTTAAGCCAATCAGATGCCCAACGGGCTCGGAAAGTGCAACGAAACCATCAAATTTTAGCTAGAAACTGTATTTTTGTCGATTTTTATTGAATTTGAACTATATTTCAACGTTTTTTGATGGTTCTGAGCCACCAAACACACTTAAAGCATGCAGAATCGACTCAGAATAGGAAAAGGAGACGTTTAGGTCAATTTTATGCATTCTGGCGTTCGTAGATACAAGAAAACTGTTAAAATTCTTCAGAAACGTCACTTTTGAAGTGTTTTCTTGTACTTTTAAGCCAATCAGATACCCTACGGGCTCGGAAAGTGCAACGAAACCATCAAATTTTAGCTAGAAACTGTATTTTTGTCGATTTTTATTGAATTTGAACTATATTTCAACGTTTTTTGATGGTTCTGAGCCAACACACACACCTAAAGCATGCAGAATCGACTCAGAATAGGAAAAGGAGACGTTTAGGTCAATTTTATGCATTCTGGCGTTCGTAGATACAAGAAAACTGTTAAAATTCTTCAGAAACGTCACTTTTGATGTGTTTTCTTGTACTTTTAAGCCAATCAGATACCCTACGGGCTCGGAAAGTGCAACGAAACCATCAAATTTTAGCTAGAAACTGTATTTTTGTCGATTTTTATTGAATTTGAACTATATTTCAACGTTTTTTGATGGTTCTGAGCCACCAAACACACTTAAAGCATGCAGAATCGACTCAGAATGGGAAAAGGAGACGTTTAGGTCAATTTTATGCATTCTGGCGTTCGTAGATACAAGAAAACTGTTAAAATTCTTCAGAAACGTCACTTTTGAAGTGTTTTCTTGTACTTTTAAGCCAATCAGATACCCTACGGGCTCGGAGAGTGCAACGAAACCATCAAATTTTAGCTAGAAACTGTATTTTTGTCGATTTTTATTGAATTTGAACTATATTTCAACGTTTTTTGATGGTTCTGAGCCACCAAACACACTTAAAGCATGCAGAATCGACTCAGAATAGGAAAAGGAGACGTTTAGGTCAATTTTATGCATTCTGGCGTTCGTAGATACAAGAAAACTGTTAAAATTCTTCAGAAACGTCACTTTTGAAGTGTTTTCTTGTACTTTTAAGCCAATCAGATACCCTAGGGGCTCGGAAAGTGCAACGAAACCATCAAATTTTAGCTAGAAACTGTATTTTTGTCGATTTTTATTGAATTTGAACTATATTTCAACGTTTTTTGATGGTTCTGAGCCACCAAACACACTTAAAGCATGCAGAATCGACACAGAATAGGAAAAGGAGAAGTTTAGGTCAATTTTATGCATTCTGGCGTTCGTAGATACAAGAAAACTGTTAGAATTCTTCAGAAACGTCACTTTTGAAGTGTTTTCTTGTAATTTTAAGCCAATCAGATACCCTACGGGCTCGGAAAGTGCAACGAAACCATCAAATTTTAGCTAGAAACTGTATTTTTGTCGATTTTTATTGAATTTGAACTATATTTCAACGTTTTTTGATGGTTCTGAGCCACCAAACACACTTAAAGCATGCAGAATCGACACAGAATAGGAAAAGGAGAAGTATAGATCAATTTTATGCATTCTGGCGTTCGTAGATACAAGAAAACTGTTAAAATTCTTCAGAAACGTCACTTTTGAAGTGTTTTCTTGTAATTTTAAGCCAATCAGATACCCTACGGGCTCGGAAAGTGCAACGAAACCATCAAATTTTAGCTAGAAACTGTATTTTTGTCGATTTTTATTGAATTTGAACTATATTTCAACGTTTTTTGATGGTTCTGAGCCACCAAACACACTTAAAGCATGCAGAATCGACTCAGAATAGGAAAAGGAGACGTTTAGGTCAATTTTATGCATTCTGGCGTTCGTAGATACAAGAAAACTGTTAAAATTCTTCAGAAACGTCACTTTTGAAGTGTTTTCTTGTACTTTTAAGCCAATCAGATACCCTATGGGCTCGGAAAGTGCAACGAAACCATCAAATTTTAGCTAGAAACTGTATTTTTGTCGATTTTTATTGAATTTGAACTATATTTCAACGTTTTTTGATGGTTCTGAGCCACCAAACACACTTAAAGCATGCAGAATCGACTCAGAATAGGAAAAGGAGACGTTTAGGTCAATTTTATGCATTCTGGCGTTCGTAGATACAAGAAAACTGTTAAAATTCTTCAGAAACGTCACTTTTGAAGTGTTTTCTTGTACTTTTAAGCCAATCAGATAACCTACGGGCTCGGAAAGTGCAACGAAACCATCAAATTTTAGCTAGAAACTGTATTTTTGTCGATTTTTATTGAATTTGAACTATATTTCAACGTTTTTTGATGGTTCTGAGCCACCAAACACACTTAAAGCATGCAGAATCGACTCAGAATAGGAAAAGGAGACGTTTAGGTCAATTTTATGCATTCTGGCGTTCGTAGATACAAGAAAACTGTTAAAATTCTTCAGAAACGTCACTTTTGAAGTGTTTTCTTGTACTTTTAAGCCAATCAGATACCCTACGGGCTCGGAAAGTGCAACGAAACCATCAAATTTTAGCTAGAAACTGTATTTTTGTCGATTTTTATTGAATTTGAACTATATTTCAACGTTTTTTGATGGTTCTGAGCCACCAAACACACTTAAAGCATGCAGAATCGACTCAGAATAGGAAAAGGAGACGTTTAGGTCAATTTTATGCATTCTGGCGTTCGTAGATACAAGAAAACTGTTAAAATTCTTCAGAAACGTCACTTTTGATGTGTTTTCTTGTACTTTTAAGCCAATCAGATACCCTACGGGCTCGGAAAGTGCAACGAAACCATCAAATTTTAGCTAGAAACTGTATTTTTGTCGATTTTTATTGAATTTGAACTATATTTCAACGTTTTTTGATGGTTCTGAGCCACCAAACACACTTAAAGCATGCAGAATCGACTCAGAATGGGAAAAGGAGACGTTTAGGTCAATTTTATGCATTCTGGCGTTCGTAGATACAAGAAAACTGTTAAAATTCTTCAGAAACGTCACTTTTGAAGTGTTTTCTTGTACTTTTAAGCCAATCAGATACCCTACGGGCTCGGAGAGTGCAACGAAACCATCAAATTTTAGCTAGAAACTGTATTTTTGTCGATTTTTATTGAATTTGAACTATATTTCAACGTTTTTTGATGGTTCTGAGCCACCAAACACACTTAAAGCATGCAGAATCGACTCAGAATAGGAAAAGGAGACGTTTAGGTCAATTTTATGCATTCTGGCGTTCGTAGATACAAGAAAACTGTTAAAATTCTTCAGAAACGTCACTTTTGAAGTGTTTTCTTGTACTTTTAATCCAATCAGATACCCTACGGGCTCGGAGAGTGCAACGAAACCATCAAATTTTAGCTAGAAACTGTATTTTTGTCGATTTTTATTGAATTTGAACTATATTTCAACGTTTTTTGATGGTTCTGAGCCACCAAACACACTTAAAGCATGCAGAATCGACTCAGAATAGGAAAAGGAGACGTTTAGGTCAATTTTATGCATTCTGGCGTTCGTAGATACAAGAAAGCTGTTAAAATTCTTCAGAAACGTCACTTTTGAAGTGTTTTCTTGTACTTTTAAGCCAATCAGATACCCTACGGGCTCGGAAAGTGCAACGAAACCATCAAATTTTAGCTAGAAACTGTATTTTTGTCGATTTTTATTGAATTTGAACTATATTTCAACGTTTTTTGATGGTTCTGAGCCACCAAACACACTTAAAGCATGCAGAATCGACACAGAATAGGAAAAGGAGAAGTTTAGGTCAATTTTATGCATTCTGGCGTTCGTAGATACAAGAAAACTGTTAGAATTCTTCAGAAACGTCACTTTTGAAGTGTTTTCTTGTAATTTTAAGCCAATCAGATACCCTACGGGCTCGGAAAGTGCAACGAAACCATCAAATTTTAGCTAGAAACTGTATTTTTGTCGATTTTTATTGAATTTGAACTATATTTCAACGTTTTTTGATGGTTCTGAGCCACCAAACACACTTAAAGCATGCAGAATCGACACAGAATAGGAAAAGGAGAAGTTTAGGTCAATTTTATGCATTCTGGCGTTCGTAGATACAAGAAAACTGTAAAAATTCTTCAGAAACGTCACTTTTGAAGTGTTTTCTTGTAATTTTAAGCCAATCAGATACCCTACGGGCTCGGAAAGTGCAACGAAACCATCAAATTTTAGCTAGAAACTGTATTTTTGTCGATTTTTATTGAATTTGAACTATATTTCAATGTTTTTTGATGGTTCTGAGCCACCAAACACACTTAAAGCATGCAGAATCGACTCAGAATAGGAAAAGGAGACGTTTAGGTCAATTTTATGCATTCTGGCGTTCGTAGATACAAGAAAACTGTTAAAATTCTTCAGAAACGTCACTTTTGAAGTGTTTTCTTGTACTTTTAAGCCAATCAGATACCCTACGGGCTCGGAAAGTGCAACGAAACCATCAAATTTTAGCTAGAAACTGAATTTTTGTCGATTTTTATTGAATTTGAACTATATTTCAACGTTTTTTGATGGTTCTGAGCCACCAAACACACTTAAAGCATGCAGAATCGACTCAGAATAGGAAAAGGAGACGTTTAGGTCAATTTTATGCATTCTGGCGTTCGTAGATACAAGAAAACTGTTAAAATTCTTCAGAAACGTCACTTTTGAAGTGTTTTCTTGTACTTTTAAGCCAATCAGATACCCTACGGGCTCGGAAAGTGCAACGAAACCATCAAATTTTAGCTAGAAACTGTATTTTTGTCGATTTTTATTGAATTTGAACTATATTTCAACGTTTTTTGATGGTTCTGAGCCACCAAACACACTTAAAGCATGCAGAATCGACTCAGAATAGGAAAAGGAGACGTTTAGGTCAATTTTATGCATTCTGGCGTTCGTAGATACAAGAAAACTGTTAAAATTCTTCAGAAACGTCACTTTTGAAGTGTTTTCTTGTACTTTTAAGCCAATCAGATACCCTACGGGCTCGGAAAGTGCAACGAAACCATCAAATTTTAGCTAGAAACTGTATTTTTGTCGATTTTTATTGAATTTGAACTATATTTCAACGTTTTTTGATGGTTCTGAGCCACCAAACACACTTAAAGCATGCAGAATCGACTCAGAATAGGAAAAGGAGACGTTTAGGTCAATTTTATGCATTCTGGCGTTCGTAGATACAAGAAAACTGTTAAAATTCTTCAGAAACGTCACTTTTGAAGTGTTTTCTTGTACTTTTAAGCCAATCAGATACCCTACGGGCTCGGAAAGTGCAACGAAACCATCAAATTTTAGCTAGAAACTGTATTTTTGTCGATTTTTATTGAATTTGAACTATATTTCAAAGTTTTTTGATGGTTCTGAGCCACCAAACACACTTAAAGCATGCAGAATCGACTCAGAATAGGAAAAGGAGACGTTTAGGTCAATTTTATGCATTCTGGCGTTCGTAGATACAAGAAAACTGTTAAAATTCTTCAGAAACGTCACTTTTGAAGTGTTTTCTTGTACTTTTAAGCCAATCAGATAACCCACGGGCTCGGAAAGTGCAACGAAACCATCAAATTTTAGCTAGAAACTGTATTTTTGTCGATTTTTATTGAATTTGAACTATATTTCAACGTTTTTTGATGGTTCTGAGCCACCAAACACACTTAAAGCATGCAGAATCGACTCAGAATAGGAAAAGGAGACGTTTAGGTCAATTTTATGCATTCTGGCGTTCGTAGATACAAGAAAACTGTTAAAATTCTTCAGAAACGTCACTTTTGAAGTGTTTTCTTGTACTTTTAAGCCAATCAGATACCCTACGGGCTTCAAAAGTGACGTTTCTGAAGAATTTTAACAGTTTTCTTGTATCTACGAACGCCAGAATGCATAAAATTGACCTAAACGTCTCCTTTTCCTATTCTGAGTCGATTCTGCATGTTTTAAGTGTGTTTGGTGGCTCAGAACCATCAAAAAACGTTGAAATATAGTTCAATTTCAATAAAAATCGACAAAAATACAGTTTCTAGCTAAAATTTGATGGTTTCGTTGCACTTTCCGAGCCCGTAGGGTATCTGATTGTCTTAAAAGTACAAGAAAACACTTCAAAAGTGACGTTTCTGAAGAATTTTAACAGTTTTCTTGTATCTACGAACGCCAGAATGCATAAAATTGACCTAAACGTCTCCTTTTCCTATTCTGAGTCGATTCTGCATGCTTTAAGTGTGTTTGGTGGCTCAGAACCATCAAAAAACGTTGAAATATAGTTCAAATTCAATAAAAATCGACAAAAATACAGTTTCTAGCTAAAATTTGATGGTTTCGTTGCACTTTCCGAGCCCGTAGGGTATCTGATTGGCTTAAAAGTACAAGAAAACACTTCAAAAGTGACGTTTCTGAAGAATTTTAACAGTTTTCTTGGATCTACGAACGCCAGAATGCATAAAATTGACCTAAACGTCTCCTTTTCCTATTCTGAGTCGATTCTGCATGCTTTAAGTGTGTTTGGTGGCTCAGGACCATCAAAAAACGTTGAAATATAGTTCAAATTCAATAAAAATCGACAAAAATACAGTTTCTAGCTAAAATTTTATGGTTTCGTTGCACTTTCCGAGCCCGTAGGGTATCTGATTGGCTTAAAAGTACAAGAAAACACTTCAAAAGTGACGTTTCTGAAGAATTTTAACAGTTTTCTTGTATCTACGAACGCCAGAATGCATAAAATTGACCTAAACGTCTCCTTTTCCTATTCTGAGTCGATTCTGCATGCTTTAAGTGTGTTTGGTGGCTCAGAACCATCAAAAAACGTTGAAATATAGTTCAAATTCAATAAAAATCGACAAAAATACAGTTTCTAGCTAAAATTTGATGGTTTCGTTGCACTTTCCGAGCCCGTTGGGTATCTGATTGGCTTAAAAGTACAAGAAAACACTTCAAAAGTGACGTTTCTGAAGAATTTTAACAGTTTTCTTGTATCTACGAACGCCAGAATGCATAAAATTGACCTAAACGTCTCCTTTTCCTATTCTGAGTCGATTCTGCATGCTTTAAGTGTGTTTGGTGGCTCAGAACCATCAAAAAACGTTGAAATATAGTTCAAATTCAATAAAAATCGACAAAAATACAGTTTCTAGCTAAAATTTGATGGTTTCGTTGCACTTTCCGAGCCCGTAGGGTATCTGATTGGCTTAAAAGTACAAGAAAACACTTCAAAAGTGACGTTTCTGAAGAATTTTAACAGTTTTATTGTATCTACGAACGCCAGAATGCATAAAATTGACCTAAACGTCTCCTTTTCCTATTCTGAGTCGATTCTGCATGCTTTAAGTGTGTTTGGTGGCTCAGAACCATCAAAAAACGTTGAAATATAGTTCAAATTCAATAAAAATCGACAAAAATACAGTTTCTAGCTAAAATTTGATGGTTTCGTTGCACTTTCCGAGCCCGTAGGATATCTGATTGGCTTAAAAGTACAAGAAAACACTTCAAAAGTGACGTTTCTGAAGAATTTTAACAGTTTTCTTGTATCTACGAACGCCAGAATGCATAAAATTGACCTAAACGTCTCCTTTTCCTATTCCGAGTCGATTCTGCATGCTTTAAGTGTGTTTGGTGGCTCAGAACCATCAAAAAACGTTGAAATATAGTTCAAATTCAATAAAAATCGACAAAAATACAGTTTCTAGCTAAAATTTGATGGTTTCGTTGCACTTTCCGAGCCCGCAGGGTATCTGATTGGCTTAAAAGTACAAGAAAACACTTCAAAAGTGACGTTTCTGAAGAATTTTAACAGTTTTCTTGTATCTACGAACGCCAGAATGCATAAAATTGACCTAAACGTCTCCCTTTCCTATTCTGAGTCGATTCTGCATGCTTTAAGTGTGTTTGGTGGCTCAGAACCATCAAAAAACGTTGAAATATAGTTCAAATTCAATAAAAATCGACAAAAATACAGTTTCTAGCTAAAATTTGATGGTTTCGTTGCACTTTCCGAGCCCGTTGGGTATCTGATTGGCTTGAAAGTACTAGAAAACACTTCAAAAGTGACGTTTCTGAAGAATTTTAACAGTTTTCTTGTATCTACGAACGCCAGAATGCATAAAATTGACCTAAACGTCTCCTTTTATTATTCTGAGTCGATTCTGCATGCTTTAAGTGTGTTTGGTGGCTCAGAACCATCAAAAAACGTTGAAATATAGTTCAAATTCAATAAAAATCGACAAAAATACAGTTTCTAGCTAAAATTTGATGGTTTCGTTGCACTTTCCGAGCCCGTAGGGTATCTGATTGGCTTAAAAGTACAAGAAAACACTTCAAAAGTGACGTTTCTGAAGAATTTTAACAGTTTTCTTGTATCTACGAACGCCAGAATGCATAAAATTGACCTAAACGTCTCCTTTTCCTATTCTGAGTCGATTCTGCATGCTTTAAGTGTGTTTGGTGGCTCAGAACCATCAAAAAACGTTGAAATATAGTTCAAATTCAATAAAAATCGACAGAAATACAGTTTCTAGCTAAAATTTGATGGTTTCGTTGCACTTTCCGAGCCCGTAGGGTATCTGATTGGCTTAAAAGTACAAGAAAACACTTCAAAAGTGACGTTTCTGAAGAATTTTAACAGTTTTCTTGTATCTACGAACGCCAGAATGCATAAAATTGACCTAAACGTCTCCTTTTCCTATTCTGAGTCGATTCTGCATGCTTTAAGTGTGTTTGGTGGCTCAGAACCATCAAAAAACGTTGAAATATAGTTCAAATTCAATAAAAATCGACAAAAATACAGTTTCTAGCTAAAATTTGATGGTTTCGTTGCACTTTCCGAGCCCGTAGGGTATCTGATTGGCTTAAAAGTACAAGAAAACACTTCAAAAGTGACGTTTCTGAAGAATTTTAACAGTTTTCTTGTATCTACGAACGCCAGAATGCATAAAATTGACCTAAACGTCTCCTTTTCCTATTCTGAGTCGATTCTGCATGCTTTAAGTGTGTTTGGTGGCTCAGAACCATCAAAAAACGTTGAAATATAGTTCAAATTCAATAAAAATCGACAAAAATACAGTTTCTAGCTAAAATTTGATGGTTTCGTTGCACTTTCCGAGCCCGTAGGGTATCTGATTGGCTTAAAAGTACAAGAAAACACTTCAAAAGTGACGTTTCTGAAGAATTTTAACAGTTTTCTTGTATCTACGAACGCCAGAATGCATAAAATTGACCTAAACGTCTCCTTTTCCTATTCTGAGTCGATTCTGCATGTTTTAAGTGTGTTTGGTGGCTCAGAACCATCAAAAAACGTTGAAATATAGTTCAATTTCAATAAAAATCGACAAAAATACAGTTTCTAGCTAAAATTTGATGGTTTCGTTGCACTTTCCGAGCCCGTAGGGTATCTGATTGTCTTAAAAGTACAAGAAAACAAAAAGTGACGTTTCTGAAGAATTTTAACAGTTTTCTTGTATCTACGAACGCCAGAATGCATAAAATTGACCTAAACGTCTCCTTTTCCTATTCTGAGCCGATTCTGCATGCTTTAAGTGTGTTTGGTGGCTCAGAACCATCAAAAAACGTTGAAATATAGTTCAAATTCAATAAAAATCGACAAAAATACAGTTTCTAGCTAAAATTTGATGGTTTCGTTGCACTTTCCGAGCCCGTAGGGTATCTGATTGGCTTAAAAGTACAAGAAAACACTTCAAAAGTGACGTTTCTGAAGAATTTTAACAGTTTTCTTGGATCTACGAACGCCAGAATGCATAAAATTGACCTAAACGTCTCCTTTTCCTATTCTGAGTCGATTCTGCATGCTTTAAGTGTGTTTGGTGGCTCAGAACCATCAAAAAACGTTGAAATATAGTTCAAATTCAATAAAAATCGACAAAAATACAGTTTCTAGCTAAAATTTGATGGTTTCGTTGCACTTTCCGAGCCCGTTGGGTATCTGATTGGCTTAAAAGTACAAGAAAACACTTCAAAAGTGACGTTTCTGAAGAAGTTTAACAGTTTTCTTGTATCTACGAACGCCAGAATGCATAAAATTGACCTAAACGTCTCCTTTTCCTATTCTGAGTCGATTCTGCATGCTTTAAGTGTGTTTGGTGGCTCAGAACCATCAAAAAACGTTGAAATATAGTTCAAATTCAATAAAAATCGACAAAAATACAGTTTCTAGCTAAAATTTGATGGTTTCGTTGCACTTTCCGAGCCCGTAGGGTATCTGATTGGCTTAAAAGTACAAGAAAACACTTCAAAAGTGACGTTTCTGAAGAATTTTAACAGTTTTCTTGTATCTACGAACGCCAGAATGCATAAAATTGACTTAAACGTCTCCTTTTCCTATTCTGAGTCGATTCTGCATGCTTTAAGTGTGTTTGGTGGCTCAGAACCATCAAAAAACGTTGAAATATAGTTCAAATTCAATAAAAATCGACAGAAATACAGTTTCTAGCTAAAATTTGATGGTTTCGTTGCACTTTCCGAGCTCGTAGGGTATCTGATTGGCTTAAAAGTACAAGAAAACACTTCAAAAGTGACGTTTCTGAAGAATTTTAACAGTTTTCTTGTATCTACGAACGCCAGAATGCATAAAATTGACCTAAACGTCTCCTTTTCCTATTCTGAGTCGATTCTGCATGCTTTAAGTGTGTTTGGTGGCTCAGAACCATCAAAAAACGTTGAAATATAGTTCAAATTCAATAAAAATCGACAAAAATTCAGTTTCTAGCTAAAATTTGATGGTTTCGTTGCACTTTCCGAGCCCGTAGGGTATCTGATTGGCTTAAAAGTACAAGAAAACACTTCAAAAGTGACGTTTCTGAAGAATTTTAACAGTTTTCTTGTATCTATGAACGCCAGAATGCATAAAATTGACCTAAACGTCTCCTTTTCCTATTCTGAGTCGATTCTGCATGCTTTAAGTGTGTTTGGTGGCTCAGAACCATCAAAAAACGTTGAAATATAGTTCAAATTCAATAAAAATCGACAAAAATACAGTTTCAAGCTAAAATTTGATGGTTTCGTTGCACTTTCCGAGCCCGTAGGGTATCTGATTGGCTTAAAAGTACAAGAAAACACTTCAAAAGTGACGTTTCTGAAGAATTTTAAGAGTTTTCTTGTATCTACGAACGCCAGAATGCATAAAATTGACCTAAACGTCTCCTTTTCCTATTCTGAGTCGATTCTGCATGCTTTAAGTGTGTTTGGTGGCTCAGAACCATCAAAAAACGTTGAAATATAGTTCAAATTCAATAAAAATCGACAAAAATACAGTTTCTAGCTAAAATTTGATGGTTTCGTTGCACTTTCCGAGCCCGTAAGGTATCTGATTGGCTTAAAAGTACAAGAAAACACTTCAAAAGTGACGTTTCTGAAGAATTTTAACAGTTTTCTTGTATCTACGAACGCCAGAATGCATAAAATTGACCTAAACGTCTCCTTTTCCTATTCTGAGTCGATTCTGCATGCTTTAAGTGTGTTTGGTGGCTCAGAACCATCAAAAAACGTTGTAATATAGTTCAAATTCAATAAAAATCGACAAAAATACAGTTTCTAGCTAAAATTTGATGGTTTCGTTGCACTTTCCGAGCCCGTAGGGTATCTGATTGGCTTAAAAGTACAAGAAAACACTTCAAAAGTGACGTTTCTGAAGAATTTTAACAGTTTTCTTGTATCTACGAACGCCAGAATGCATAAAATTGACCTAAACGTCTCCTTTTCCTATTCTGAGTCGATTCTGCATGCTTTAAGTTTGTTTGGTGGCTCAGAACCATCAAAAAACGTTGAAATATAGTTCAAATTCAATAAAAATCGACAAAAATACAGTTTCTAGCTAAAATTTGATGGTTTCGTTGCACTTTCCGAGCCCGTAGGGTATCTGATTGGCTTAAAAGTACAAGAAAACACTTCAAAAGTGACGTTTCTGAAGAATTTTAACAGTTTTCTTGTATCTACGAACGCCAGAATGCATAAAATTGACCTAAACGTCTCCTTTTCCTATTCTGAGTCGATTCTGCATGCTTTAAGTGTGTTTGGTGGCTCAGAACCATCAAAAAACGTTGAAATATAGTTCAAATTCAATAAAAATCGACAGAAATACAGTTTCTAGCTAAAATTTGATGGTTTCGTTGCACTTTCCGAGCCCGTAGGGTATCTGATTGGCTTAAAAGTACAAGAAAACACTTCAAAAGTGACGTTTCTGAAGAATTTTAACAGTTTTCTTGTATCTACGAACGCCAGAATGCATAAAATTGACCTAAACGTCTCCTTTTCCTATTCTGAGTCGATTCTGCATGCTTTAAGTGTGTTTGGTGGCTCAGAACCATCAAAAAACGTTGAAATATAGTTCAAATTCAATAAAAATCGACAAAAATACAGTTTCTAGCTAAAATTTGATGGTTTCGTTGCACTTTCCGAGCCCGTAGGGTATCTGATTGGCTTAAAAGTACAAGAAAACACTTCAAAAGTGACGTTTCTGAAGAATTTTAACAGTTTTCTTGTATCTACGAACGCCAGAATGCATAAAATTGACCTAAACTTCTCCTTTTCCCATTCTGAGTCGATTCTGCATGCTTTAAGTGTGTTTGGTGGCTCAGAACCATCAAAAAACGTTGAAATATAGTTCAAATTCAATAAAAATCGACAAAAATACAGTTTCTAGCTAAAATTTGATGGTTTCGTTGCACTTTCCGAGCCCGTAGGGTATCTGATTGGCTTAAAAGTACAAGAAAACACTTCAAAAGTGACGTTTCTGAAGAATTTTAACAGTTTTCTTGTATCTACGAACGCCAGAATGCATAAAATTGACCTAAACGTCTCCTTTTCCTATTCTGAGTCGATTCTGCATGTTTTAAGTGTGTTTGGTGGCTCAGAACCATCAAAAAACGTTGAAATATAGTTCAATTTCAATAAAAATCGACAAAAATACAGTTTCTAGCTAAAATTTGATGGTTTCGTTGCACTTTCCGAGCCCGTAGGGTATCTGATTGTCTTAAAAGTACAAGAAAACAAAAAGTGACGTTTCTGAAGAATTTTAACAGTTTTCTTGTATCTACGAACGCCAGAATGCATAAAATTGACCTAAACGTCTCCTTTTCCTATTCTGAGTCGATTCTGCATGCTTTAAGTGTGTTTGGTGGCTCAGAACCATCAAAAAACGTTGAAATATAGTTCAAATTCAATAAAAATCGACAAAAATACAGTTTCTAGCTAAAATTTGATGGTTTCGTTGCACTTTCCGAGCCCGTAGGGTATCTGATTGGCTTAAAAGTACAAGAAAACACTTCAAAAGTGACGTTTCTGAAGAATTTTAACAGTTTTCTTGGATCTACGAATGCCAGAATGCATAAAATTGACCTAAACGTCTCCTTTTCCTATTCTGAGTCGATTCTGCATGCTTTAAGTGTGTTTGGTGGCTCAGAACCATCAAAAAACGTTGAAATATAGTTCAAATTCAATAAAAATCGACAAAAATACAGTTTCTAGCTAAAATTTGATGGTTTCGTTGCACTTTCCGAGCCCGTTGGGTATCTGATTGGCTTAAAAGTACAAGAAAACACTTCAAAAGTGACGTTTCTGAAGAAGTTTAACAGTTTTCTTGTATCTACGAACGCCAGAATGCATAAAATTGACCTAAACGTCTCCTTTTCCTATTCTGAGTCGATTCTGCATGCTTTAAGTGTGTTTGGTGGCTCAGAACCATCAAAAAAACGTTGAAATATAGTTCAAATTCAATAAAAATCGACAAAAATACAGTTTCTAGCTAAAATTTGATGGTTTCGTTGCACTTTCCGAGCCCGTAGGGTATCTGATTGGCTTAAAAGTACAAGAAAACACTTCAAAAGTGACGTTTCTGAAGAATTTTAACAGTTTTCTTGTATCTACGAACGCCAGAATGCATAAAATTGACTTAAACGTCTCCTTTTCCTATTCTGAGTCGATTCTGCATGCTTTAAGTGTGTTTGGTGGCTCAGAACCATCAAAAAACGTTGAAATATAGTTCAAATTCAATAAAAATCGACAAAAATTCAGTTTCTAGCTAAAATTTGATGGTTTCGTTGCACTTTCCGAGCCCGTAGGGTATCTGATTGGCTTAAAAGTACAAGAAAACACTTCAAAAGTGACGTTTCTGAAGAATTTTAACAGTTTTCTTGTATCTATGAACGCCAGAATGCATAAAATTGACCTAAACGTCTCCTTTTCCTATTCTGAGTCGATTCTGCATGCTTTAAGTGTGTTTGGTGGCTCAGAACCATCAAAAAACGTTGAAATATAGTTCAAATTCAATAAAAATCGACAAAAATACAGTTTCAAGCTAAAATTTGATGGTTTCGTTGCACTTTCCGAGCCCGTAGGGTATCTGATTGGCTTAAAAGTACAAGAAAACACTTCAAAAGTGACGTTTCTGAAGAATTTTAAGAGTTTTCTTGTATCTACGAACGCCAGAATGCATAAAATTGACCTAAACGTCTTCTTTTCCTATTCTGAGTCGATTCTGCATGCTTTAAGTGTGTTTGGTGGCTCAGAACCATCAAAAAACGTTGAAATATAGTTCAAATTCAATAAAAATCGACAAAAATACAGTTTCTAGCTAAAATTTGATGGTTTCGTTGCACTTTCCGAGCCCGTAGGGTATCTGATTGGCTTAAAAGTACAAGAAAACACTTCAAAAGTGACGTTTCTGAAGAATTTTAACAGTTTTCTTGTATCTACGAACGCCAGAATGCATAAAATTGACCTAAACGTCTCCTTTTCCTATTCTGAGTCGATTCTGCATGCTTTAAGTGTGTTTGGTGGTTCAGAACCATCAAAAAACGTTGAAATATAGTTCAAATTCAATAAAAATCGACAAAAATACAGTTTCTAGCTAAAATTTGATGGTTTCGTTGCACTTTCCGAGCCCGTAGGGTATCTGATTGGCTTAAAAGTACAAGAAAACACTTCAAAAGTGACGTTTCTGAAGAATTTTAACAGTTTTCTTGTATCTACGAACGCCAGAATGCATAAAATTGACCTAAACGTCTCCTTTTCCTATTCTGAGTCGATTCTGCATGCTTTAAGTTTGTTTGGTGGCTCAGAACCATCAAAAAACGTTGAAATATAGTTCAAATTCAATAAAAATCGACAAAAAATACAGTTTCTAGCTAAAATTTGATGGTTTCGTTGCACTTTCCGAGCCCGTAGGGTATCTGATTGGCTTAAAAGTACAAGAAAACACTTCAAAAGTGACGTTTCTGAAGAATTTTAACAGTTTTCTTGTATCTACGAACGCCAGAATGCATAAAATTGACCTAAACGTCTCCTTTTCCTATTCTGAGTCGATTCTGCATGCTTTAAGTGTGTTTGGTGGCTCAGAACCATCAAAAAACGTTGAAATATAGTTCAAATTCAATAAAAATCGACAAAAATACAGTTTCTAGCTAAAATTTGATGGTTTCGTTGCACTTTCCGAGCCCGTAGGGTATCTGATTGGCTTAAAAGTACAAGAAAACACTTCAAAACTGACGTTTCTGAAGAATTTTAACAGTTTTCTTGTATCTACGAACGCCAGAATGCATAAAATTGACCTAAACGTCTCCTTTTCCTATTCTGAGTCGATTCTGCATGCTTTAAGTGTGTTTGGTGGCTCAGAACCATCAAAAAACGTTGAAATATAGTTCAAATTCAATAAAAATCGACAAAAATACAGTTTCTAGCTAAAATTTGATGGTTTCGTTGCACTTTCCGAGCCCGTAGGGTATCTGATTGGCTTAAAAGTACAAGAAAACACTTCAAAAGTGACGTTTCTGAAGAATTTTAACAGTTTTCTTGTATCTACGAACGCCAGAATGCATAAAATTGACCTAAACGTCTCCTTTTCCTATTCTGAGTCGATTCTGCATGCTTTAAGTGTGTTTGGTGGCTCAGAACCATCAAAAAACGTTGAAATATAGTTCAAATTCAATAAAAATCGACAAAAATACAGTTTCTAGCTAAAATTTGATGGTTTCGTTGCACTTTCCGAGCCCGTAGGGTATCTGATTGGCTTAAAAGTACAAGAAAACATTTCAAAAGTGACGTTTCTGAAGAATTTTAACAGTTTTCTTGTATCTACGAACGCCAGAATGCATAAAATTGACCTAAACGTCTCATTTTCCTATTCTGAGTCGATTCTGCATGCTTTAAGTGTGTTTGGTGGCTCAGAACCTTCAAAAAACGTTGAAATATAGTTCAAATTCAATAAAAATCGACAAAAATACAGTTTCTAGCTAAAATTTGATGGTTTCGTTGCACTTTCCGAGCCCGTAGGGTATCTGATTGGCTTAAAAGTACAAGAAAACATTTCAAAAGTGACGTTTCTGAAGAATTTTAACAGTTTTCTTGTATCTACGAACGCCAGAATGCATAAAATTGACCTAAACGTCTCCTTTTCCTATTCTGAGTCGATTCTGCATGCTTTAAGTGTGTTTGGTGGCTCAGAACCATCAAAAAACGTTGAAATATAGTTCAAATTCAATAAAATTCGACAAAAATACAGTTTCTAGCTAAAATTTGATGGTTTCGTTGCACTTTCCGAGCCCGTAGGGTATCTGATTGGCTTAAAAGTACAAGAAAACACTTCAAAAGTGACGTTTCTGAAGAATTTTAACAGTTTTCTTGTATCTACGAACGCCAGAATGCATAAAATTGACCTAAACGTCTCCTTTTCCTATTCTGAGTCGATTCTGCATGCTTTAAGTGTGTTTGGTGGCTCAGAACCATCAAAAAAACGTTGAAATATAGTTCAAATTCAATAAAAATCGACAAAAATACAGTTTCTAGCTAAAATTTGATGGTTTCGTTGCACTTTCCGAGCCCGTAGGGTATCTGATTGGCTTAAAAGTACAAGAAAACACTTCAAAAGTGACGTTTCTGAAGAATTTTAACAGTTTTCTTGTATCTACGAACGCCAGAATGCATAAAATTGACCTAAACGTCTCCTCTTCCTATTCTGAGTCGATTCTGCATGCTTTAAGTGTGTTTGGTGGCTCAGAACCATCAAAAAACGTTGAAATATAGTTCAAATTCAATAAAAATCGACAAAAATACAGTTTCTAGCTAAAATTTGATGGTTTCGTTGCACTTTCCGAGCCCGTAGGGTATCTGATTGGCTTAAAAGTACAAGAAAACACTTCAAAAGTGACGTTTCTGAAGAATTTTAACAGTTTTCTTGTATCTACGAACGCCAGAATGCATAAAATTGACCTAAACGTCTCCTTTTCCTATTCTGAGTCGATTCTGCATGCTTTAAGTGTGTTTGGTGGCTCAGAACCATCAAAAACGTTGAAATATAGTTCAAATTCAATAAAAATCGACAAAAATACAGTTTCTAGCTAAAATTTGATGGTTTCGTTGCACTTTCCGAGCCCGTAGGGTATCTGATTGGCTTAAAAGTACAAGAAAACACTTCAAAAGTGACGTTTCTGAAGAATTTTAACAGTTTTCTTGTATCTACGAACGCCAGAATGCATAAAATTGACCTAAACGTCTCCTTTTCCTATTCTGAGTCGATTCTGCATGCTTTAAGTGTGTTTGGTGGCTCAAAACCATCAA
Source organism: Zophobas morio (assembly GCF_036711695.1). NCBI lineage: Eukaryota > Metazoa > Arthropoda > Insecta > Coleoptera > Tenebrionidae > Zophobas > Zophobas morio. The sequence goes on along the minus strand of NW_026973110.1, from coordinate 20,145 downwards.
AAAACGTTGAAATATAGTTCAAATTCAATAAAAATCGACAAAAATACAGTTTCTAGCTAAAATTTGATGGTTTCGTTGCACTTTCCGAGCCCGTAGGGTATCTGATTGGCTTAAAAGTACAAGAAAACACTTCAAAAGTGACGTTTCTGAAGAATTTTAACAGTTTTCTTGTATCTACGAACGCCAGAATGCATAAAATTGACCTAAACGTCTCCTTTTCCTATTCTGAGTCGATTCTGCATGCTTTAAGTGTGTTTGGTGGCTCAGAACCATCAAAAAACGTTGAAATATAGTTCAAATTCAATAAAAATCGACAAAAATACAGTTTCTAGCTAAAATTTGATGGTTTCGTTGCACTTTCCGAGCCCGTAGGGTATCTGATTGGCTTAAAAGTACAAGAAAACACTTCAAAAGTGACGTTTCTGAAGAATTTTAACAGTTTTCTTGTATCTACGAACGCCAGAATGCATAAAATTGACCTAAACGTCTCCTTTTCCTATTCTGAGTCGATTCTGCATGCTTTAAGTGTGTTTGGTGGCTCAGAACCATCAAAAAACGTTGAAATATAGTTCAAATTCAATAAAAATCGACAAAAATACAGTTTCTAGCTAAAATTTGATGGTTTAGTTGCACTTTCCGAGCCCGTTGGGTATCTGATTGGCTTAAAAGTACAAGAAAACATTTCAAAAGTGACGTTTCTGAAGAATTTTAACAGTTTTCTTGTATCTACGAACGCCAGAATGCATAAAATTGACGTAAACGTCTCCTTTTCCTATTCTGAGTCGATTCTGCATGCTTTAAGTGTGTTTGGTGGCTCAGAACCATCAAAAAACGTTGAAATATAGTTCAAATTCAATAAAAATCGACAAAAATACAGTTTCTAGCTAAAATTTGATGGTTTCGTTGCACTTTCCGAGCCCGTAGGGTATCTGATTGGCTTAAAAGTACAAGAAAACACTTCAAAAGTGACGTTTCTGAAGAATTTTAACAGTTTTCTTGTATCTACGAACGCCAGAATGCATAAATTGACCTAAACGTCTCCTTTTCTTATTCTGAGTCGATTCTGCATGCTTTAAGTGTGTTTGGTGGCTCAGAACCATCAAAAAACGTTGAAATATAAATCAAATTCAATAAAAATCGACAAAAATACAGTTTCTAGCTAAAATTTGATGGTTTCGTTGCACTTTCCGAGCCCGTAGGGTATCTGATTGGCTTAAAAGTACAAGAAAACACTTCAAAAGTGACGTTTCTGAAGAATTTTAACAGTTTTCTTGTATCTACGAACGCCAGAATGCATAAAATTGACCTAAACGTCTCCTTTTCCTATTCTGAGTCGATTCTGCATGCTTTAAGTGTGTTTGGTGGCTCAGAACCATCAAAAAACGTTGAAATATAGTTCAAATTCAATAAAAATCGACAAAAATACAGTTTCTAGCTAAAATTTGATGGTTTCGTTGCACTTTCCGAGCCCGTAGGACATCTGATTGGCTTAAAAGTACAAGAAAACACTTCAAAAGTGACGTTTCTGAAGAATTTTAACAGTTTTCTTGTATCTACGAACGCCAGAATGCATAAAATTGACCTAAACGTCTCCTTTTCCTATTCTGAGTCGATTCTGCATGCTTTAAGTGTGTTTGGTGGCTCAGAACCATCAAAAAACGTTGAAATATAGTTCAAATTCAATAAAAATCGACAAAAATACAGTTTCTAGCTAAAATTTGATGGTTTCGTTGCACTTTCCGAGCCCGTAGGGTATCTGATTGGCTTAAAAGTACAAGAAAACACTTCAAAAGTGACGTTTCTGAAGAATTTTAACAGTTTTCTTGTATCTACGAACGCCAGAATGCATAAAATTGACCTAAACGTCTCCTTTTCCTATTCTGAGTCGATTCTGCATGCTTTAACACTAGAACGACGGAGGCGGTCATTTGACCGCTTTTGAATTTTGTATTCTTGATATCTCTGGTTTCATAAAGTATTTCGTTATTATCCTTCGTGACAATTATTTATTTGTTCTTGATTGTGTGTGGAAAAAATCGCAATTCAATAGGACTGTTCGTCACCTGTGTGGGTCGATTTTTATTGAATTTGAACTATATTTCAACGTTTTTTGATGGTTCTGAGCCACCAAACACACTTAAAGCATGCAGAATCGACTCAGAATAGGAAAAGGAGACGTTTAGGTCAATTTTATGCATTCTGGCGTTCGTAGATACAAGAAAACTGTTAAAATTCTTCAGAAACGTCACTTTTGAAGTGTTTTCTTGTACTTTTAAGCCAATCAGATACCCAACGGGCTCGGAAAGTGCAACGAAACCATCAAATTTTAGCTAGAAACTGTATTTTTGTCGATTTTTATTGAATTTGAACTATATTTCAACGTTTTTTGATGGTTCTGAGCCACCAAACACACTTAAAGCATGCAGAATCGACTCAGAATAGGAAAAGGAGACGTTTAGGTCAATTTTATGCATTCTGGCGTTCGTAGATACCAGAAAACTGTTAAAATTCTTCAGAAACGTCACTTTTGAAGTGTTTTCTTGTACTTTTAAGCCAATCAGATACCCTACGGGCTCGGAAAGTGCAACGAAACCATCAAATTTTAGCTAGAAACTGTATTTTTGTCGATTTTTATTGAATTTGAATTATATTTCAACGTTTTTTGATGGTTCTGAGCCACCAAACACACTTAAAGCATGCAGAATCGACTCAGAATAGGAAAAGGAGACGTTTAGGTCAATTTTATGCATTCTGGCGTTCGTAGATACAAGAAAACTGCTAAAATTCTTCAGAAACGTCACTTTTGAAGTGTTTTCTTGTACTTTTAAGCCGATCAGATACCCTACGGGCTCGGAAAGTGCAACGAAACCATCAAATTTTAGCTAGAAACTGTATTTTTGTCGATTTTTATTGAATTTGAACTATATTTCAACGTTTTTTGATGGTTCTGAGCCACCAAACACACTTAAAGCATGCAGAATCGACTCAGAATAGGAAAAGGAGACGTTTAGGTCAATTTTATGCATTCTGGCGTTCGTAGATACAAGAAAACTGTTAAAATTCTTCAGAAACGTCACTTTTGAAGTGTTTTCTTGTACTTTTAAGCCAATCAGATACCCTACGGGCTCGGAAAGTGCAACGAAACCATCAAATTTTAGCTAGAAACTGTATTTTTGTCGATTTTTATTGAATTTGAACTATATTTCAACGTTTTTTGATGGTTCTGAGCCACCAAACACACTTAAAGCATGCAGAATCGACTCAGAATAGGAAAAGGAGACGTTTAGGTCAATTTTATGCATTCTGGCGTTCGTAGATACAAGAAAACTGTTAAAATTCTTCAGAAACGTCACTTTTGAAGTGTTTTCTTGTACTTTTAAGCCAATCAGATACCCTACGGGCTCGGAAAGTGCAACGAAACCATCAAATTTTAGCTAGAAACTGTATTTTTGTCGATTTTTATTGAATTTGAACTATATTTCAACGTTTTTTGATGGTTCTGAGCCACCAAACACACTTAAAGCATGCAGAATCGACTCAGAATAGGAAAAGGAGACGTTTAGGTCAATTTTATGCATTCTGGCGTTCGTAGATACAAGAAAACTGTTAAAATTCTTCAGAAACGTCACTTTTGAAGTGTTTTCTTGTACTTTTAAGCCAATCAGATACCCTACGGGCTCGGAAAGTGCAACGAAACCATCAAATTTTAGCTAGAAACTGTATTTTTGTCGATTTTTATTGAATTTGAACTATATTTCAACGTTTTTTGATGGTTCTGAGCTTTCTTGTACTTTTAAGCCAATCAGATACCCTACGGGCTCGGAAAGTGCAACGAAACCATCAAATTTTAGCTAGAAACTGTATTTTTGTCGATTTTTATTGAAATTGAACTATATTTCAACGTTTTTTGATGGATCTGAGCCACCAAACACACTTAAAGCATGCAGAATCGACTCAGAATAGGAAAAGGAGACGTTTAGGTCAATTTTATGCATTCTGGCGTTCGTAGATACAAGAAAACTGTTAAAATTCTTCAGAAACGTCACTTTTGAAGTGTTTTCTTGTACTTTTAAGCCAATCAGATACCCTACGGGCTCGGAAAGTGCAACGAAACCATCAAATTTTAGCTAGAAGCTGTATTTTTGTAGATTTTTATTGAATTTGAACTATATTTCAACGTTTTTTGATGGTTCTGAGCCACCAAACACACTTAAAGCATGCAGAATCGACTCAGAATAGGAAAAGGAGACGTTTAGGTCAATTTTATGCATTCTGGCGTTCGTAGATACAAGAAAACTGTTAAAATTCTTCAGAAACGTCACTTTTGAAGTGTTTTCTTGTAATTTTAAGCCAATCAGATACCCTACGGGCTCGGAAAGTGCAACGAAACCATCAAATTTTAGCTAGAAACTGTATTTTTATCGATTTTTATTGAATTTGAACTATATTTCAACGTTTTTTGATGGTTCTGAGCCACCAAACACACTTAAAGCATGCAGAATCGACTCAGAATAGGAAAAGGAGACGTTTAGGTCAATTTTATGCATTCTGGCGTTCGTAGATACAAGAAAACTGTTAAAATTCTTCAGAAACGTCACTTTTGAAGTGTTTTCTTGTACTTTTAAGCCACGGGCTCGGAAAGTGCAACGAAACCATCAAATTTTAGCTAGAAACTGTATTTTTGTCGATTTTTATTGAATTTGAACTATATTTCAACGTTTTTTGATGGTTCTGAGCCACCAAACACACTTAAAGCATGCAGAATCGACTCAGAATAGGAAAAGGAGACGTTTAGGTCAATTTTATGCATTCTGGCGTTCGTAGATACAAGAAAACTGTTAAAATTCTTCAGAAACGTCACTTTTGAAGTGTTTTCTTGTACTTTTAAGCCAATCAGATACCCTACGGGCTCGGAAAGTGCAACGAAACCATCAAATTTTAGCTAGAAACTGTATTTTTGTCGATTTTTATTGAATTTGAACTATATTTCAACGTTTTTTGATGGTTCTGAGCCACCAAACACACTTAAAGCATGCAGAATCGAGTCAGAATAGGAAAAGGAGACGTTTAGGTCAATTTTATGCATTCTGCCGTTCGTAGATACAAGAAAACTGTTAAAATTCTTCAGAAACGTCACTTTTGAAGTGTTTTCTTGTACTTTTAAGCCAATCAGATACCCAACGGGCTCGGAAAGTGCAACGAAACCATCAAATTTTAGCTAGAAACTGTATTTTTGTCGATTTTTATTGAATTTGAACTATATTTCAACGTTTTTTGATGGTTCTGAGCCACCAAACACACTTAAAGCATGCAGAATCGACTCAGAATAGGAAAAGGAGACGTTTAGGTCAATTTTATGCATTCTGGCGTTCGTAGATACAAGAAAACTGTTAAAATTCTTCAGAAACGTCACTTTTGAAGTGTTTTCTTGTACTTTTAAGCCAATCAGATACCCAACGGGCTCGGAAAGTGCAACGAAACCATCAAATTTTAGCTAGAAACTGTATTTTTGTCGATTTTTATTGAATTTGAACTATATTTCAACGTTTTTTGATGGTTCTGAGCCACCAAACACACTTAAAGCATGCAGAATCGACTCAGAATAGGAAAAGGAGACGTTTAGGTCAATTTTATGCATTCTGGCGTTCGTAGATACAAGAAAACTGTTAAAATTCTTCAGAAACGTCACTTTTGAAGTGTTTTCTTGTACTTTTAAGCCAATCAGATACCCTACGGGCTCGGAAAGTGCAACGAAACCATCAAATTTTAGCTAGAAACTGTATTTTTGTCGATTTTTATTGAATTTGAACTATATTTCAACGTTTTTTGATGGTTCTGAGCCACCAAACACACTTAAAGCATGCAGAATCGACTCAGAATAGGAAAAGGAGACGTTTAGGTCAATTTTATGCATTCTGCCGTTCGTAGATACAAGAAAACTGTTAAAATTCTTCAGAAACGTCACTTTTGAAGTGTTTTCTTGTACTTTTAAGCCAATCAGATACCCAACGGGCTCGGAAAGTGTAACGAAACCATCAAATTTTAGCTAGAAACTGTATTTTTGTCGATTTTTATTGAATTTGAACTATATTTCAACGTTTTTTGATGGTTCTGAGCCACCAAACACACTTAAAGCATGCAGAATCGACTCAGAATAGGAAAAGGAGACGTTTAGGTCAATTTTATGCATTCTGGCGTTCGTAGATACAAGAAAACTGTTAAAATTCTTCAGAAACGTCACTTTTGAAGTGTTTTCTTGTACTTTTAAGCCAATCAGATACCCTACGGGCTCGGAAAGTGCAACGAAACCATCAAATTTTAGCTAGAAACTGTATTTTTGTCGATTTTTATTGAATTTGAACTATATTTCAACGTTTTTTGATGGTTCTGAGCCACCAAACACACTTAAAGCATGCAGAATCGACTCAGAATAGGAAAAGGAGACGTTTAGGTCAATTTTATGCATTCTGGCGTTCGTAGATACAAGAAAACTGTTAAAATTCTTCAGAAACGTCACTTTTGAAGTGTTTTCTTGTACTTTTAAGCCAATCAGATACCCAACGGGCTCGGAAAGTGCAACGAAACCATCAAATTTTAGCTAGAAACTGTATTTTTGTCGATTTTTATTGAATTTGAACTATATTTCAACGTTTTTTGATGGTTCTGAGCCACCAAACACACTTAAAGCATGCAGAATCGACTCAGAATAGGTAAAGGAGACGTTTAGGTCAATTTTATGCATTCTGGCGTTCGTAGATACAAGAAAACTGTTAAAATTCTTCAGAAACGTCACTTTTGAAGTGTTTTCTTGTACTTTTAAGCCAATCAGATACCCTACGGGCTCGGAAAGTGCAACGAAACCATCAAATTTTAGCTAGAAACTGTATTTTTGTCGATTTTTATTGAATTTGAACTATATTTCAACGTTTTTTGATGGTTCTGAGCCACCAAACACACTTAAAGCATGCAGAATCGACTCAGAATAGGAAAAGGAGACGTTTAGGTCAATTTTATGCATTCTGGCGTTCGTAGATACAAGAAAACTGTTAAAATTCTTCAGAAACGTCACTTTTGAAGTGTTTTCTTGTACTTTTAAGCCAATCAGATACCCTACGGGCTCGGAAAGTGCAACGAAACCATCAAATTTTAGCTAGAAACTGTATTTTTGTCGACTTTTATTGAATTTGAACTACATTTCAACGTTTTTTGATGGTTCTGAGCCACCAAACACACTTAAAGCATGCAGAATCGACTCAGAATAGGAAAAGGAGACGTTTAGGTCAATTTTATGCATTCTGGCGTTCGTAGATACAAGAAAACTGTTAAAATTCTTCAGAAACGTCACTTTTGAAGTGTTTTCTTGTACTTTTAAGCCAATCAGATACCCTACGGGCTCGGAAAGTGCAACGAAACCATCAAATTTTAGCTAGAAACTGTATTTTTGTCGATTTTTATTGAATTTGAACTATATTTCAACGTTTTTTGACGGTTCTGAGCCACCAAACACACTTAAAGCATGCAGAATCGACTCAGAATAGGAAAAGGAGACGTTTAGGTCAATTTTATGCATTCTGGCGTTCGTAGATACAAGAAAACTGTTAAAATTCTTCAGAAACGTCACTTTTGAAGTGTTTTCTTGTACTTTTAAGCCAATCAGATACCCTACGGGCTCGGAAAGTGCAACGAAACCATCAAATTTTAGCTAGAAACTGTATTTTTGTCGATTTTTATTGAATTTGAACTATATTTCAACGTTTTTTGATGGTTCTGAGCCACCAAACACACTTAAAGCATGCAGAATCGACTCAGAATAGGAAAAGGAGACGTTTAGGTCAATTTTATGCATTCTGGCGTTCGTAGATACAAGAAAACTGTTAAAATTCTTCAGAAACGTCACTTTTGAAGTGTTTTCTTGTACTTTTAAGCCAATCAGATACCCTACGGGCTCGGAAAGTGCAACGAAACCATCAAATTTTAGCTAGAAACTGTATTTTTGTCGATTTTTATTGAATTTGAACTATATTTCAACGTTTTTTGATGGTTCTGAGCCACCAAACACACTTAAAGCATGCAGAATCGACTCAGAATAGGAAAAGGAGACGTTTAGGTCAATTTTATGTATTCTGGCGTTCGTAGATACAAGAAAACTGTTAAAATTCTTCAGAAACGTCACTTTTGAAGTGTTTTCTTGTACTTTTAAGCCAATCAGATACCCTACGGGCTCGGAAAGTGCAACGAAACCATCAAATTTTAGCTAGAAACTGTATTTTTGTCGATTTTAATTGAATTTGAACTATTTTTCAACGTTTTTTGATGGTTCTGAGCCACCAAACACACTTAAAGCATGCAGAATCGACTCAGAATAGGAAAAGGAGACGTTTAGGTCAATTTTATGCATTCTGGCGTTCGTAGATACAAGAAAACTGTTAAAATTCTTCAGAAACGTCACTTTTGAAGTGTTTTCTTGTACTTTTAAGCCAATCAGAAACCCTACGGGCTCGGAAAGTGCAACGAAACCATCAAATTTTAGCTAGAAACTGTATTTTTGTCGATTTTTATTGAATTTGAACTATATTTCAACGTTTTTTGATGGTTCTGAGCCACCAAACACACTTAAAGCATGCAGAATCGACTCAGAATAGGAAAAGGAGACGTTTAGGTCAATTTTATGCATTCTGGCGTTCGTAGATACAAGAAAACTGTTAAAATTCTTCAGAAACGTCACTTTTGAAGTGTTTTCTTGTAATTTTAAGCCAATCAGATACTCTACGGGCTCGGAAAGTGCAACGAAACCATCAAATTTTAGCTAGAAACTGTATTTTTGTCGATTTTTATTGAATTTGAACTATATTTCAACGTTTTTTGATGGTTCTGAGCCACCAAACACACTTAAAGCATGCAGAATCGACTCAGAATAGGAAAAGGAGACGTTTAGGTCAATTTTATGCATTCTGGCGTTCGTAGATACAAGAAAACTGTTAAAATTCTTCAGAAACGTCACTTTTGAAGTGTTTTCTTGTACTTTTAAGCCAATCAGATACCCTACGGGCTCGGAAAGTGCAACGAAACCATCAAATTTTAGCTAGAAACTGTATTTTTGTCGATTTTTATTGAATTTGAACTATATTTCAACGTTTTTTGATGGTTCTGAGCCACCAAACACACTTAAAGCATGCAGAATCGACTCAGAATAGGAAAAGGAGACGTTTAGGTCAATTTTATGCATTCTGGCGTTCGTAGATACAAGAAAACTGTTAAAATTCTTCAGAAACGTCACTTTTGAAGTGTTTTCTTGTACTTTTAAGCCAATCAGATACCCTACGGGCTCGGAAAGTGCAACGAAACCATCAAATTTTAGCTAGAAACTGTATTTTTGTCGATGTTTATTGAATTTGAACTATATTTCAACGTTTTTTGATGGTTCTGAGCCACCAAACACACTTAAAGCATGCAGAATCGACTCAGAATAGGAAAAGGAGACGTTTAGGTCAATTTTATGCATTCTGGCGTTCGTAGATACAAGAAAACTGTTAAAATTCTTCAGAAACGTCACTTTTGAAGTGTTTTCTTGTACTTTTAAGCCAATCAGATACCCTACGGGCTCGGAAAGTGCAACGAAACCATCAAATTTTAGCTAGAAACTGTATTTTTGTCGATTTTTATTGAATTTGAACTACATTTCAACGTTTTTTGATGGTTCTGAGCCACCAAACACACTTAAAGCATGCAGAATCGACTCAGAATAGGAAAAAGAGACGTTTAGGTCAATTTTATGCATTCTGGCGTTCGTAGATACAAGAAAACTGTTAAAATTCTTCAGAAACGTCACTTTTGAAGTGTTTTCTTGTACTTTTAAGCCAATCAGATACCCAACGGGCTCGGAAAGTGCAACGAAACCATCAAATTTTAGCTAGAAACTGAATTTTTGTCGATTTTTATTGAATTTGAACTATATTTTTAATATTATTAATATATATATTTGGTCTCCACAGATACATATATGTATAACAGTATATTAGACAAGTCAAAAAGAAAAAAAAATACAAACAAAGAAACACTAAAACTAAAAATTAAAAACTAAACATTTAACAAGCAAAATAACAAAAAGACAAAATGATATTGTCAACATGCCATCAACCTTGAAAAAATTCACCTAGGGAATAATAACATTTATCTGTTAAAAATACTTTTAAATTTTTCCTAAATGATGATATTAACTGACAATTTTGAATATTCACTGGCAAGTAATTGAAAATTCTAACTCCCATACAATCAGTTGCTAACACACCAACATTACAACGTTTAAACGGAACATGAATCTGATGTTTTTGTCGGGTATTTACTTTATGTACGTTATGGACATACGTTAGATTATGTCGGTTTTTATAAATGTGAACACTCATTTCAAATATGTATAATGACGGAAGAGTCAATATATTTAATTTTTTAAAAAGGCTTTTGCAGCTTGTATGTTTACTTGCACCGGCAATTGTTCTGATGGCACGTTTTTGACTAATAAACACATTGGCTGCGCTTGGTGACCCACCCCATAAACAAATACCATACCTAATTCTGGATTCCACATGAGCATGGTATATATTAACCAATTGATCAATATTTAAAATTATCTTTAAATTTCTTAGAAGATAACACAGTGAGTTTAATTTTGGAACCAGTATTTTGGCATGTGACTTAAAGTTGAGGTTTGTATCTACCATAAGACCTAGAAATTTTATGGTGTCGACAGTGTTATGCTGTAGATTTGAACATTTGAGATCTATATACTTACAGGTGTTTTGGCGATTACGAAATCTTATAACTTGTGTTTTTTCAGAGTTTATATAAATGTTGTTGGTGGAAAACCAGGATTGGAGATTCGTCATTAAAATATTAACCTCTCTTTCTAATTGAACTTCATTGCGATCTGAAATTATAATCGACGTGTCATCAGCATATAAAACAGGTGATACATTTTTAAAGATGCTTTCAATGTCGTTTACGTAAAGAAGGAAGAGAATGGGTCCCAGAACTGATCCCTGGGGCACACCTACATCTATGTCAATTATGTTAGAACTGATTTGATTTTTAAAATTTTCTTTATTGGTATTCGGAATTACAACGTACTGATGCCTGTTCTCGAGGTAGGATACTACCCAATCCAAGCTATTACCTCTACATCCATAAGAGAATAATTTGGTTATCAACAGATTATGATTTACGCAGTCGAATGCCCTGCTGAGATCACAAAAGATCCCAACAGGACACTCTCCCGCCTCTATTTTTGAAACAACATTGTTATACAAATCAATCATGGCAGTATTTGTGGAAAGATTATTACGAAAACCATGCTGGTATTTACTAAGTACATTATGATTGTCTAAAAATTTTTGTAAGCGACACAAAAATGCTTGTTCAAAAATTTTTGAAAAACTAGAGCTAATTGCAACAGGACGGTAGTTCTCCATGCAAGCCTTATCTTTTTTCTTATGTATGGGAATAATTTTTGATGTTTTTAGTAATTCCGGGAACTGACCCTTTTCAAACGACAAATTTATAAGGTACGTTAGAGGAGTTATAATTGCAGAGAGTACTTTTTTAATTATGGGTGGCGGAATATCGTCTGGTCCGGCCGACCATTTAGGTTTTATTTTATTTTTCACAAGAGAAAGCAACTCTTCCTCCACATACGGATGAAGAAATAAAGTTTGATTAACACCATCAATATTATGACTATCGGCTGGTGTATTATTCCTCACTGAAATATTTTTTATGAGATCTTTAGGGGCTTGCTTGAAGAACTCGTTGAAGCTATCTGCAACTAAAGATGGATCATTTAAAAGAGTATCTTTTACTGAAATTTCGATGTTATTAGAGATCTCTGGTTCGTTGTGTGTTAATTCTGAAATAATTTTCCATAAAGTTTTGTTAGGGTTATCGGATGTAAAAATTTTGTTTTGAAAAAATCTCCTTTTACTATTTCTAACCAATTTTAAATGAATAAGTTTAGCTTGTTTATAAATGCAGGATAGCTGAGGGTAGTTACTTTTCATAATGTACAGATCTTTTAGCTTAATACTTGATGTTAAAATTTCTGAGTTTATCCACCTCCTACTATACGTATCTGTCTTAGTTGTACGCATTTTAAGTGGGAATTGGTCCTCGAAATGACTCCGAAAGATTCCATAAAAGTAAGCAAATGCATCATTTAAATCATTCAAACAGTACAAACCATCCCAATCTTGATTTACCAACCGACAGAGGAATTTTTGAATATCAGCATTTCTAAAAATTCTCTTTAACTCATAGACCTTATTATTTGTTTTAGGGGTAATTTTAAAAATATCAGTTTCATAATAAACTGTCCTGTGATCTGAAACAATATTGTCGAAAACATAACATGTTCCGTTCTCAATGTTAGTGAAAGCATGATCAATAATAGAAACAGTTGATTGAGTAACACGAGTTGGCCACCAGACTTTATCAGCTAACCCATACGATTTTAATAAACTACATAAGATGTCGTAATCATTACATTCTATAAACGAATTTATATTAAAATCACCGCACAAAATGATTTTATTGTAAGGTTTGAAAATTGAATTTAGCGCATCGTTTAGATTGTCCATAAATGTCTTAAGATCTCCATCTGGAGATCTATAACAAGTTATTACAATAACTGAAGTGTTATTTTGTAAGAGTTTGACAGCACATAGTTCGATGTGTTTATCTACGCAGAACGCATTCAACGAAATTTTTTCCCAACACATGTCCATCTTTAACCAAATAGCGACACCTCCACCCCTCGAAGAGAGGCGATTATAGTGACTTACCAATTTAAATTCATCGATACTATTACTGTTTATCGAGGCCGAATTTGACCATGTTTCCGTCAGACAAAGAATTTTTACACTCCTGCATTTAGAAAGTTCAACCTCCAAAAGTCGGCTCTTGTTAGGATTCAGACTTTGAACATTTAATAACATGACTTCTGGAGCAAAAATTACTTCTGAGTAGGCTGATTCTTCTTCTTCCACTGAAAAAACTTATCAATGCATGCCCCTTTCGGCCATATGGTAGAGTCCATAGCCTTAGAAAAATTATAACTATACAAAGAAACCTTAAAAGACGAATACTGTAGAGGATGTTTTGATGGTAAGGTCTCACACAGCACTTCTTTGAACATCGGTTTCAAATAGCCGATTACGTCCGCTTCTGTCGTAGATGGATGGAGTCGGTACACGTGCAGATCGATGAATTTCGGAACGGTCTGTAGCGTTGCCACCCCATTTGCGTTTTCTTCACTTTCGCCTACTATCACCCGTTGCCTCTTACGTGAATTCCGGTGTTTGCTAGTTTGCCATTCGTCCTGCTTAGGGACCACGCTTGTATCATTTTGCCCTCTTTCATCTGGTTTGGTTGATTCGTTGACGGAATTCATGTCAGTATTATTATTTACATTCAAACTGATTGATTTCGAAGTTTTTGCACTATCATTTTGTTTGTTCTTCTTAACGTTTTTGTGGAGAGACTGATGTTTTATATCTCTCTTCTCCAAGGCTGGAGCACCCTGATTATCTATGTTGTTATCACCTTTTTTAGCACCGTCACTTTCTCTAAGAGCTCTTATTTGTTCCCTCAGTTCATTAATTAAAATGTCTTTTTGCTTCACAATGTAATTAAATATAGCAACATCTATTTTTTTCTCTTGTCCAGCTATGGCATTTACGGCATCAAAGAAAGCGTCGTCCTCATCTGCGCTGAGTGCGACAGCGTCGCAACAAACAAGGATTTTATTTTCAACATCCACATGTCTTACAGACGGCACCAACTTAGCACAACTTGAATGATATACATTACTACAGTTCACACACTTAATGGCTGTCACTACTTTTGATTTGCACTTTTTGCAGACTGAGAAGTTAGAAGTACCTGACGAGCAGCCTGTCGCCGTCGCCATCTTTCTCTTCAACGTTTTTTTAGTTTTTTGATGGTTCTGAGCCACAAAACACACTTAAAGCATGCAGAATCGACTCAGAATAAGAAAAGGAGACGTTTAGGTCAATTTTATGCATTCTGGCGTTCGTAGATACAAGAAAACTGTTAAAATTCTTCAGAAACGTCACTTTTGAAGTGTTTTCTTGTACTTTTAAGCCAATCAGATATCCTACGGGCTCGGAAAGTGCAACGAAACCATCAAATTTTAGCTAGAAACTGTATTTTTGTCGATTTTTATTGAATTTGAACTATATTTCAACGTTTTTTGATGGTTCTGAGCCACCAAACACACTTAAAGCATGCAGAATCGACTCAGAATAGGAAAAGGAGACGTTTAGGTCAATTTTATGCATTCTGGCGTTCGTAGATACAAGAAAACTGTTAAAATTCTTCAGAAACGTCACTTTTGAAGTGTTTTCTTGTACTTTTAAGCCAATCAGATACCCTACGGGCTCAGAAAGTGCAACGAAACCATCAAATTTTAGCTAGAAACTGTATTTTTGTCGATTTTTATTGAATTTGAACTATATTTCAACGTTTTTTGATGGTTCTGAGCCACCAAACACACTTAAAGCATGCAGAATCGACTCAGAATAGGAAAAGGAGACGTTTAGGTCAATTTTATGCATTCTGGCGTTCGTAGATACAAGAAAACTGTTAAAATTCTTCAGAAACGTCACTTTTGAAGTGTTTTCTTGTACTTTTAAGCCAATCAGATACCCTACGGGCTCGGAAAGTGCAACGAAACCATCAAATTTTAGCTAGAAACTGTATTTTTGTCGATTTTTATTGAATTTGAACTATATTTCAACGTTTTTTGATGGTTCTGAGCCACCAAACACACTTAAAGCATGCAGAATCGACTCAGAATAGGAAAAGGAGACGTTTAGGTCAATTTTATGCATTCTGGCGTTCGTAGATACAAGAAAACTGTTAAAATTCTTCAGAAACGTCACTTTTGAAGTGTTTTCTTGTACTTTTAAGCCAATCAGATATCCTACGGGCTCGGAAAGTGCAACGAAACCATCAAATTTTAGCTAGAAACTGTATTTTTGTCGATTTTTATTGAATTTGAACTATATTTCAACGTTTTTTGATGGTTCTGAGCCACCAAACACACTTAAAGCATGCAGAATCGACTCAGAATAGGAAAAGGAGACGTTTAGGTCAATTTTATGCATTCTGGCGTTCGTAGATACAAGAAAACTGTTAAAATTCTTCAGAAACGTCACTTTTGAAGTGTTTTCTTGTACTTTTAAGCCAATCAGATACCCAACGGGCTCGGAAAGTGCAACGAAACCATCAAATTTTAGCTAGAAACTGTATTTTTGTCGATTTTTATTGAATTTGAACTATATTTCAACGTTTTTCGATGGTTCTGAGCCACCAAACTCACTTAAAGCATGCAGAATCGACTCAGAATAGGAAAAGGAGACGTTTAGGTCAATTTTATGCATTCTGGCGTTCGTAGATACAAGAAAACTGTTAAAATTCTTCAGAAACGTCACTTTTGAAGTGTTTTCTTGTACTTTTAAGCCAATCAGATACCCTACGGGCTCGGAAAGTGCAACGAAACCATCAAATTTTAGCTAGAAACTGTATTTTTGTCGATTTTTATTGAATTTGAACTATATTTCAACGTTTTTTGATGGTTCTGAGCCACCAAACACACTTAAAGCATGCAGAATCGACTCAGAATAGGAAAAGGAGACGTTTAGGTCAATTTTATGCATTCTGGCGTTCGTAGATACAAGAAAACTGTTAAAATTCTTCAGAAACGTCACTTTTGAAGTGTTTTCTTGTACTTTTAAGCCAATCAGATACCCTACGGGCTCGGAAAGTGCAACGAAACCATCAAATTTTAGCTAGAAACTGTATTTTTGTCGATTTTTATTGAATTTGAACTATATTTCAACGTTTTTTGATGGTTCTGAGCCACCAAACACACTTAAAGCATGCAGAATCGACTCAGAATAGGAAAAGGAGACGTTTAGGTCAATTTTATGCATTCTGGCGTTCGTAGATACAAGAAAACTGTTAAAATTCTTCAGAAACGTCACTTTTGAAGTGTTTTCTTGTACTTTTAAGCCAATCAGATACCCTACGGGCTCGGAAAGTGCAACGAAACCATCAAATTTTAGCTAGAAACTGTATTTTTGTCGATTTTTATTGAATTTGAACTATATTTCAACGTTTTTTGATGGTTCTGAGCCACCAAACACACTTAAAGCATGCAGAATCGACTCAGAATAGGAAAAGGAGACGTTTAGGTCAATTTTATGCATTCTGGCGTTCGTAGATACAAGAAAACTGTTAAAATTCTTCAGAAACGTCACTTTTGAAGTGTTTTCTTGTACTTTTAAGCCAATCAGATACCCTACGGGCTCGGAAAGTGCAACGAAACCATGAAATTTTAGCTAGAAACTGTATTTTTGTCGATTTTTATTGAATTTGAACTATATTTCAACGTTTTTTGATGGTTCTGAGCCACCAAACACACTTAAAGCATGCAGAATCGACTCAGAATAGGAAAAGGAGACGTTTAGGTCAATTTTATGCATTCTGGCGTTCGTAGATACAAGAAAACTGTTAAAATTCTTCAGAAACGTCACTTTTGAAGTGTTTTCTTGTACTTTTAAGCCAATCAGATACCCTACGGCCTCGGAAAGTGCAACGAAACCATCAAATTTTAGCTAGAAACTGTATTTTTGTCGATTTTTATTGAATTTGAACTATATTTCAACGTTTTTTGATGGTTCTGAGCCACCAAACACACTTAAAGCATGCAGAATCGACTCAGAATAGGAAAAGGAGACGTTTAGGTCAATTTTATGCATTCTGGCGTTCGTAGATACAAGAAAACTGTTAAAATTCTTCAGAAACGTCACTTTTGAAGTGTTTTCTTGTACTTTTAAGCCAATCAGATACCCTACGGGCTCGGAAAGTGCAACGAAACCATCAAATTTTAGCTAGAAACTGTATTTTTGTCGATTTTTATTGAATTTGAACTATATTTCAACGTTTTTTGATGGTTCTGAGCCACCAAACACACTTAAAGCATGCAGAATCGACTCAGAATAGGAAAAGGAGACGTTTAGGTCAATTTTATGCATTCTGGCGTTCGTAGATACAAGAAAACTGTTAAAATTCTTCAGAAACGTCACTTTTGAAGTGTTTTCTTGTACTTTTAAGCCAATCAGATACCCTACGGGCTCGGAAAGTGCAACGAAACCATCAAATTTTAGCTAGAAACTGTATTTTTGTCGATTTTTATTGAATTTGAACTATATTTCAACGTTTTTTGATGGTTCTGAGCCACCAAACACACTTAAAGCATGCAGAATCGACTCAGAATAGGAAAAGGAGACGTTTAGGTCAATTTTATGCACTCTGGCGTTCGTAGATACAAGAAAACTCTTAAAATTCTTCAGAAACGTCACTTTTGAAGTGTTTTCTTGTACTTTTAAGCCAATCAGATACCCTACGGGCTCGGAAAGTGCAACGAAACCATCAAATTTTAGCTTGAAACTGTATTTTTGTCGATTTTTATTGAATTTGAACTATATTTCAACGTTTTTTGATGGTTCTGAGCCACCAAACACACTTAAAGCATGCAGAATCGACTCAGAATAGGAAAAGGAGACGTTTAGGTCAATTTTATGCATTCTGGCGTTCGTAGATACAAGAAAACTGTTAAAATTCTTCAGAAACGTCACTTTTGAAGTGTTTTCTTGTACTTTTAAGCCAATCAGATACCCAACGGGCTCGGAAAGTGCAACGAAACCATCAAATTTTAGCTAGAAACTGTATTTTTGTCGATTTTTATTGAATTTGAACTATATTTCAATGTTTTTTGATGGTTCTGAGCCACCAAACACACTTAAAGCATGCAGAATCGACTCAGAATAGGAAAAGGAGACGTTTAGGTCAATTTTATGCATTCTGGCGTTCGTAGATACAAGAAAACTGTTAAAATTCTTCAGAAACGTCACTTTTGAAGTGTTTTCTTGTACTTTTAAGCCAATCAGATACCCTACGGGCTCGGAAAGTGCAACGAAACCATCAAATTTTAGCTAGAAACTGTATTTTTGTCGATTTTTATTGAATTTGAACTATATTTCAACGTTTTTTGATGGTTCTGAGCCACCAAACACACTTAAAGCATGCAGAATCGACTCAGAATAGGAAAAGGAGACGTTTAGGTCAATTTTATGCATTCTGGCGTTCGTAGATACAAGAAAACTCTTAAAATTCTTCAGAAACGTCACTTTTGAAGTGTTTTCTTGTACTTTTAAGCCAATCAGATACCCTACGGGCTCGGAAAGTGCAACGAAACCATCAAATTTTAGCTTGAAACTGTATTTTTGTCGATTTTTATTGAATTTGAACTATATTTCAACGTTTTTTGATGGTTCTGAGCCACCAAACACACTTAAAGCATGCAGAATCGACTCTGAATAGGAAAAGGAGACGTTTAGGTCAATTTTATGCATTCTGGCGTTCGTAGATACAAGAAAACTGTTAAAATTCTTCAGAAACGTCACTTTTGAAGTGTTTTCTTGTACTTTTAAGCCAATCAGATACCCAACGGGCTCGGAAAGTGCAACGAAACCATCAAATTTTAGCTAGAAACTGTATTTTTGTCGATTTTTATTGAATTTGAACAATATTTCAATGTTTTTTGATGGTTCTGAGCCACCAAACACACTTAAAGCATGCAGAATCGACTCAGAATAGGAAAAGGAGACGTTTAGGTCAATTTTATGCATTCTGGCGTTCGTAGATACAAGAAAACTGTTAAAATTCTTCAGAAACGTCACTTTTGAAGTGTTTTCTTGTACTTTTAAGCCAATCAGATACCCTACGGGCTCGGAAAGTGCAACGAAACCATCAAATTTTAACTAGAAACTGTATTTTTGTCGATTTTTATTGAATTTGAACTATATTTCAACGTTTTTTGATGGTTCTGAGCCACCAAACACACTTAAAGCATGCAGAATCGACTCAGAATAGGAAAAGGAGACGTTTAGGTCAATTTTATGCATTCTGGCGTTCGTAGATACAAGAAAACTGTTAAAATTCTTCAGAAACGTCACTTTTGAAGTGTTTTCTTGTACTTTTAAGCCAATCAGATACCCTACGGGCTCGGAAAGTGCAACGAAACCATCAAATTTTAGCTAGAAACTGTATTTTTGTCGATTTTTATTGAATTTGAACAATATTTCAAGGTTTTTTGATGGTTCTGAGCCACCAAACACACTTAAAGCATGCAGAATCGACTCAGAATAGGAAAAGGAGACGTTTAGGTCAATTTTATGCATTCTGGCGTTCGTAGATACAAGAAAACTGTTAAAATTCTTCAGAAACGTCACTTTTGAAGTGTTTTCTTGTACTTTTAAGCCAATCAGATAACCTACGGGCTCGGAAAGTGCAACGAAACCATCAAATTTTAGCTAGAAACTGTATTTTTGTCGATTTTTATTGAATTTGAACTATATTTCAACGTTTTTTGATGGTTCTGAGCCACCAAACACACTTAAAGCATGCAGAATCGACTCAGAATAGGAAAAGGAGACGTTTAGGTCAATTTTATGCATTCTGGCGTTCGTAGATACAAGAAAACTGTTAAAATTCTTCAGAAACGTCACTTTTGAAGTGTTTTCTTGTACTTTTAAGCCAATCAGATACCCTACGGGCTCGGAAAGTGCAACGAAACCATCAAATTTTAGCTAGAAACTGTATTTTTGTCGATTTTTATTGAATTTGAACTATATTTCAAAGTTTTTTGATGGTTCTGAGCCACCAAACACACTTAAAGCATGCAGAATCGACTCGGAATAGGAAAAGGAGACGTTTAGGTCAATTTTATGCATTCTGGCGTTCGTAGATACAAGAAAACTGTTAAAATTCTTCAGAAACGTCACTTTTGAAGTGTTTTCTTGTACTTTTAAGCCAATCAGATACCCTACGGGCTCGGAAAGTGCAACGAAACCATCAAATTTTAGCTAGAAACTGCATTTTTGTCGATTTTTATTGAATTTGAACTATATTTCAACGTTTTTTGATGGTTCTGAGCCACCAAACACACTTAAAGCATGCAGAATCGACTCAGAATAGGAAAAGGAGACGTTTAGGTCAATTTTATGCATT